>NC_041333.1:33231467-33406467 GCF_004354835.1 Perca flavescens | reverse complement strand
TGACTTTTCCACGTTTTGAACAGACCTGGAAGTGGATCAAGTGAATAACTGCAGAAGGTATTTGACAGCTTCAAACAGGAGTCCAGCTGCCTCGGAGCTGTGTGTCCCGTCAGGCTGAAGGCCTCAGATCTGCTGCAGCTTAAACAGCATGAATATGGCCGGCCTGTACAATGGCACTGCAGTGTGAGTGGCTGCAGGGAACCAGGATGCTGTGAGTGGCAGGTGGAATCTTTCTAAGTCCCCTTCTCCCTTCTCTCTCTCTCTCTCTCTCTCTCTCTCTCTCTCTCTCTCTCTCTCTCTCTCTCTCTCTCTCACACACACACACACTGCTGGATTCTCAATAGGCTACTGCATTCCTCTTACTTACATAAGCAAAAAAAAATAAAAAATCTCTTCTTTCATCGCAAACAACAAAAACACTGTCCCTGTTCCTTATTCTATGCGGGACCCTCTTCAGCACGCCATCATTGTTTTTTGTTGTTGTGTTTTTCTGTCTGATGGCTGCAAATATTTGCTGTCGTTGCAATTTTGAAAAGCTTCTTTTGTTTTGCTCCCAGCACCGGCTGATTTAGGAATTATTCACTTTATTGTAGCTGTGGATATGAGCAAGATGCTAAATGCGCAATATTGTGAAAATTACAAGAAGAAAAAAAAATAAAGTCCTAGATAAAATCACAGAAAACCTATTATTTTAGTGCTGTGAAGGACATGCTTTGTTTGTCACACGAGGGCAAAAATCTAAGTAATTTGAAATCCACATTTTGTTCAGGTTTGTTCTGTCATCATGAAAACAGATGACTGTGAGCTGAGCCCTGCAGATAGCTGGAGGTATGTCCGTGTGTGTCTAATATTAAAAGATAAGGCTTATCCCATTTATCACAACAGCTCCTATAGCCTTGGGGGAGGGGGGTGGGGTGGGGTGGGGTGGGGTGGGGGCAGCACAATGATTTATGGAGTGAGAAGAAGAAGAATGCATAGATTCAATAACTTTGCAGGATTTAATATAGTCATAATGTATTTTCTGAGAAAAATACTATAGTCAGATTAAAACCTTGCAATAACCTGCTTCTGTTTGAGGGTTTACATGTAACTGAGTTAACATGAACAGAGAGAACCTCACAAAGATATTCGGAACGACAAGGCACCACCTACAGAAACTCCAATTTAAGGAGATTTTGATGTGTTACAAAACCGTATTTTAACGTCAAATATCTGAAACAAAATCAAAAAGTGTTGTTTTAATTAAGGAACCTCAAATAATTCTGTTGTGTTGTCTTCGACAGTGCATCATCGGTCATGTAGTATTTTTGTTCATCCCAAATAAACTGGAACCATAAAAACACATCATTTGCTGCTTGTCAGTGGATTTCTTTCCCCAGAAAGACCTGTGAAACACTGAGCTGTTAACATAAAAGCTTCCATGACTGAGGTGATCAATGCAGCACAGTACAAAAACTTAGAAAGAACAGCATAAAGTCATATTTAGTATACTGGTCACTGTTCAAGAAAACTTTGAGGATTTTACTTCTGCCAGAACTGACATCATGGCTCCTGTCCTCTGTCCTCTTGTCTTATGTCAAAAACCATCTCAGGAAGAGACACACACACACACACACACACACACACACACACACACACACACACACACACACACACACACACACATCTGCAGTGGTGATCAATTGTGTCCCAGCGTGTGTGTGTGTGTGTGTGTGTGAGAGAGAGAGGGGTGTGTATGCACTGTGGGTGCAATGAGAGGCAGTGAAAGTGTTAGAGAGGGTTTATGGCAGTCGTATTTCACTGGCAGACTGCATTATCCTACCAATTTCAAAGGACACACACTCACACTCTCACTCTTCTTCACGCACATTCTCAATCTTACTCATGCACACACTCACACACATTCAGAGCAACATTGATCTGCGGGCAGGCCGGCCATAATCCTGCTGTTCTATTTACAGTCGGCCTCGCTGGGACCCTCAACACTCCCTTATTAAAAGTCTAAACATGAAGGCAGCGAATGGAGAGTGAGGGAGAGATTTTTCTTTTTCAGTGTCTTGTTCTTTTTATATTTGTTTTATTTGACTCAATGAATTGCATTTTCTTTATCATCTCATTATTTAATTGTATTATCCTTAACGCTTTGGCAATATTGTTCACCTGACATTAATGCCAATAAAGCATATCACGTTTAATTAAATTGAGAGAGAGAGAGAGAGAGAGAGAGAGAGAGAGAGAGAAAGAGAGCACTGAGGTTAAGGAAAACAGTATTGATCACAAACCTCTTCATTTCTATTGATCATTTCTGCTGTTTTGAAATCCTGCAGACCACGGTAGACAGAGGCAAAATTACAGACAGGTTAGGAAGAAAAGGAAATCTAAGAAAGAAGAGTTACAGAAAACAGAAAATGGAAATGAAGGCCTCATTAAAGCAGGTGGGCGTATACCCTGACACCCTGTCTCAGCACTCGGTGTGGCAGATGTGGTGCAGATTGATTAGTCATGCCTGTCTGCAAGCAGCAGGGGCCTGACTGATGTGGCTCGAGAGCTGCAGAGGTGGGGAGTCTATTTATGTGGAGAAGGAGTAGGAGGGGGGTCAAGAAGGCCCAAAGTAGGTGCTGTGCATCTGACAATCACACTACACCTGCCCTGCTGTCTGACATCTGTATGTTCCTGAGTTACATGCAAAGGTTGCAGATAATCTGAGCACGGAATTAATTTTACCCTCCAGAGTCCCGGGGTAATGTTCAGTTTTTATTAACAGTATCAGAGAGGTGATGGTTCAACTCTGTGGTAATTTTTTAGGCTGCAGTATGTGTTACTGGATTGCATTACACTGAAAGGTATTTCTAATATGTATATATATGTTTTTATATTTGATATATGTAAATTGGGATTAAAGTGTAATGCTATTAGGGCTGCTAGATTATGGAAACAATCATAATCACGATAATTTTGGTCAATATTGAAATCCCGATTATTTAACACAATTGCACATCTTTTGGAAAAATTTAGCAAGCAGTGAAATAGTTAAACAAATCAACAGTGAAAACACCTTGAACGGTGAAATTTCCCTAAAAGTGCTCACATTATGCTTTTTGGCTTTTTCCTTTCCTTTATTGTTTTATATATCTTTTTTTGTGCATGTTATAGGTTTACAAAGTGAAAAAGCCCAAAGTCCACCCCAAAGGGACTTACCATCTCCAACAGAAAACACTGTCCAAACAGCTCTATTGTAGTCCAGCCTTTACTTCAGAGACAATCGTGGGTCACTTTGTAACACACGTTATAATGCTCGCCTAGTTGCTAGCGTGGCACACCCTCATACTCTGCTTCTGACTGGCTAGTGGTGCTTACCTAGCTACTACGCATGTGCGACTCCCAACAAAGTATGATGTCTCACTCTGTAGCTAAAACAGAGAGCTCAACACACAGGGTGAAAAGAGGAGCTGCAGCAATGTGCAGTACAACAAAAATATGGTGTTTTTTGAAAATGAAACCATGTAAACCTATTCTGGTACAACCTCTAAATACAATTATGAACCTGAAAATGAGCATAATATGAGCACTTACTTACTTAATACTTTTGCCGTTTGAACATCTTTTTTCCATTCAAAACACAAGACAAAATAAGAGTTTACTTGCAAAACGTAATGTGTAAAGTAAATGTTTTTTTTTTTTTTTGCTCAATTAATTGCACAGCCCTAAATGCAGTTCAACACAACAACACAAGCATATATATAGGTACAGTATATACAGTAGATTAAGCTCCCTGTTTATGGTTGACAGAGCTGTATGTCAGTGTGGTATTAACTCTGCTCGGGCGGAGAGATTGCATTCTGCATGAGTTCACGTTGAACAACATCAGTAACCCCGCCAGGGTTCAGGGTTCAGCTCCCAGCGGAGCCTTGGAACACAGAAACACACTCAGACAGGCACTTTAGAGGGAAGCAACAAGCTTCCGCCACTTCTAATTTGACCTTTTCAACTACAGAGCTCCTCCACTCCAAACTGCGGGTCTATGAGTGTAAAACAGAATTCGTCATCTAAAAGTTTTCATTAAATATTTCTAAAATGTAGCGGACCTGCAGAACGCAAAGACATGTCTGATTTGATTGTGTGAAGCTTTTCTCAACCAAAAACAATTCTATTTAATGAAGTGGTATCATGTGTGCATAAAATGAGTTAAATCCTCTCATATGTCACTGCTTCAGCAAATGAAAGATCGTATCGCAGAACTAAATTAGAAACTGACGATACAGCCTGTTCTTTGCACCAGATAACATCAGCAACTGACTGCTTACTTTCCTTTGATATACAACTTTTAAGTGATATTTTCATGATCTTTTAATTGTATATAAGCTGCAGTTGTCCTTTTCAAACATATCTCATTGTGGATCAAAATCAACAGTCCAACATCCTCTTAAAAAGCTGCTCTCATACATATCTAAATGGCATTTCTGCCTCTTTATGAGGATGATGGGAGTGTTGTAGCTGCAGTGTGTCTCTCTCTGAGTGCTGTGATATGATGGTCTGTCCGTCAGCCTGCGTGGCACTGACTGGTACTACTGGGGCATTACTCAGCCTGTCTGCCTGCTGGCTGTCACACATTTCAAACAAATATTTAAAAGAAAATTAGTGTTTCGTCACTATTTCTTCAGCTTCAGCTCATTTTCTTCTACATTCTATGCATTCAGCAATAATTTAAACCAAATTGATAATTGAATAATAAAAAAAAGCAAATAAAAAAAGCAATCAAGAGGTTGTATTTATTTATCTTTAATTATCTGGGACAGACCACCTAATGACATCAGTATTATGTACTGTAAGTGGGCCAGATTTAGCCACAATGGTCGTTTTCGATCTGCACTACCTAGACAGGTTGATAACGTAAGTTAAAAAAAATCACTAACACTGATGAAAACACCATGCCAGGAATCCGATAAATCACTCTTCAGTCTTCAATATTGTTACGCAATAAGGTAATGACACAGACACAGTGAAGGGTTTACATTTTGGCTGAGCTGTGTTCAGATGTGAGACGATCCAGCGCAGGCTGCAGACACTTTACAATAACTGGTGTTAGTAACTTTCCCGCAACCATTTGAGAAGATGGAACTAAAGTAGGAATTTCATTTAGTGGCCATCATCTCGTTATAACTGATAAACAGCAGACAGTTGTAATGAATAAGTCGCTTACTGTAATGAAGAAGGGAAATGGCTAACAAACAGGAAATTCATTATAGTTGAAATGTTTTGTTTATGTGTGTGTGTGTGTGTGTGTGTGTGTGTGTGTGTGTGTGTGTGTGTGTGTGTGTGTGTGTGTGTGTGTGTGTGTGTGTGTGTGTGTGTATGAGTATGTGTATGAGTGTGTGTGTGTGTGATATGTAATATTGCAGTTTTCCATCTCTCAGTCTGAGAGCTTAGAGCTGCATAAGAGGCTTAGAGCGCTGAAATCAGTAATGTTGATAAAGGTTGTGTGTGTGTGTGTGTGTGTGTGAGTCAGGTGTGTGTTAGTTTGTTAGCTTATGTGGCCTTTTGCGACAGATGTGTGCTGGTTTTGTGAGTGTGTGTGTGTGTGTGTGTGTGTGTGCAGATGGGATATTAAATGCTGAAAACTGCAATCATAGCGTGGGATTAAAAACAAAGCTCTAAAATGGTGGAACTCTGTGACAGAGGACAGACAGAGGAGACAGAGGTCAGGCTGTAGAGAAAAGAAGAAGAGAAGAAGAAAGTGAGCAAAAAGAGCAAAAGAATTGGATGGAGGGAGAAAGTCATCGAGGCAGAGATGGAGACACTCAACAACCACAACAAAAGTGTAATATTTGAATTTTCACATAAGCTAGAGCTGGGCGATATTGCAACAGTATTGTTGAGTTGACTATTGGTGCTTTCACAAAATATTCACACAGTGAGATTTTTGATAAACAATTATCAGTAATTTGGATATAATGACTAAGTGGGTAAAGGCAAATAAAAGAACAGCTAGTAAGTCTGGTAAGTACATCACGTTACTGTAATGCAGCCTTTAAAACACTTGTGTCCTATTACGATATCAATATTTTGCCCAGCCCTACTTTGGGCCATATAGTAAAGTACTCTGTGACTGACTGCTAATTAGTCTATATCCACGACGTTCCACTTCCAGGATTGTTCAAGTGCCGCTGGAAATTCCGCCGGATGTCTTTTATTTCTACCAGATGTTTTTTGGGGTTGACATTTTAAACTCTGACGGATTTATTAACTGCTCCTCAGGTCTCTGCAGGGTAAATCCAGACAGCTAGCTAGACTATCTGTCCAATCTGAGTTTTCTGTTGCACGACTAAAACAACTTTTGAATGTACACACGTTCCACCAAAACAAGTTCCTTCCCGAGGCGATTTTGCAGAGGCACCGTGGCTCCGCCCGGTGCTTAGCACCGCCCATGACGATTGTGATTGGTTTAAAGAAATGCCGATAAACCAGAGCACGTTCTTCTCCCGTCCCAGAGTGCTGTGTGGTCTAGCCAGACCCTCCTCCACAGCACTGTGGAGGAAGGTCTGGCAATGCGAGACTATCTATTATTTTGCAGTGTTTTCTCAGCTGCTAATGAGGAACTAATCGCCTCCATCTTCTCTTCATCATCTCATTAACAATCAGATTCAGTTTACATCGGGCTCACTGAAGTGGGTTATATGTGGGGGTGAAGTCACCGCTGCAGGACTGTGTAGAGCTCTGGGAAGGCTGCACAGGCACAAATAGATACTGATATTATTGTCCACACACAGACAACAGGCCTGTAGTGAGAAAAGGATACATTCCTCTCAAGTGTTTAGACTGTGCTAATAATGACGTTTGTCTCTTTGTTTCAGATCACAGTGGATTTGTATTCTTTTTGTTGCATATGTGTATTTGGTTTAATTTAGGTTCACACAGCAGAGTAAGAAGTGAATTTAGTGAAGTCTTGTGATTTCACATTGGACAATTTTTTTTTTTCGGGAACTTCTCATCCTATGAGGTCAGAGGATTTGTTCCAGTTTATCTGGAGCATGAAGCATGAAGTTTTCTTTTAAGGCTTAAGGCTTATCAGTTTGACTTTTTATGGATTTTAATAACAAAATATTTCCCCAGTGTTACCAGTGGGAAGTTGTCTTTGATCATGCTGTAATGAAATTGCATTTGACCATGTAATCAGGTCATGCCACGACACCAGTAAAAACTTTGTTTAAAAAAATTACATTTTCAACTGGATGTTTCTATTTTTTAATCAGATTTTCCTGAATTATGCAATATTAAAAATAAATACTGATACATTTCCAGATTTTCTTCACACCTCTGATTTATTGTTAACCTAAATAAACCATAATTATATTAAACTGCTCTCCAAGCACGATGAACTGAATGAAGATATTTCCATGGTTCTGTTAATCGGTCCAGAAATGTTCTCATTTTTAACCAAGTAATGGCGCTTTTTGTTGAAGAGGACTCAGACTTTAGGCTTTCTCAAGTGTCCCAGTGAAATTAAATGCAGCTTGAGTTCTCATTCGAACAGACAAACTAAACTAAAGGACTGAACAGTTCAGAAGTCATGACTGGTTGAAGGAATCCTTTTTCCATTACATGGTACCTTCTCGACTCGCCTACATTCTACTCGCCTATTTTGGTTTTCCATTATGAAAAAAAGTCCCTGGTACCTGCCAACAGGTACTGTTTTTAGTATCACCTCCGTCGAGGTTCCAAGCGAGCTGAGGCGATACCAAAAGGTGACGTGAGAACTTACAGACTACTGATTGGTCGGAGAGAATCGTCACTGATCACTGTGTTATCATTGCTAGTGACAGAGAGGGGTGTCATGAACAAACCCGCCATTTTTAAATAGTTTAGCCAGCGGTGGTTTTTTTGCTGCCTCCAGCTTCTTTTGAAACTAAACGTGTCTTCTGGCTGTGAGGCGGTACTAAATCTGCAGTGGAAAAAGGAAGACGGAGTACCGCGATCGAGTCGAGTCGAGCCGAGCCAATGAGAGCTGGTACCAGCAGGGGGTAAGCGCCATGACAGTTTAAAAAAACTCTGGTCACCACCCACACTACTGTATTATCTCAGCGTCTGTCTGCTGTCTCAGCTACTCAGTGAGCTCTGAAACTGACCTGTAGCCATAAAACTGCAACAGGACAGAAGAAGAAGGACCTTTGACGCCATCGATACTAATTCATTTCCAGCTTTTAGTTTATGTTCATGGCTTTGCCTCCGTGTCCAACCAGAGGTCAATATCTCAGCGGCGAGGACAAGAAGAGGAGCAAAGTGGGTCGATTCTAATTATAAAACAGGTGTCGTGAATGAATATTTTATGTGGAAACGACAGCAGCTGACACACACTGATGAACCAACCGATGCAGCTGTAGCACAAGTTTCATCTTTACCAGCTGCTGGCTGAAAAAATGCACTGACATGAAACTGAACTTGTTTTTGATAAAGTTGCAGTGAGAGTTAAAGATTCTCTTTCAGTCATTTTATTTGGTTTTGCTGTTTACCTGCAAGACTAGTTAAAGGTGCAGTAAGTGATGCTGCTCAAAAATTGTTGATATTCGAACTAACCCCCCTTCATAAGCTCTGGCCCCCCAGATCCATGTACAGATAACTATTGGCCGCCGTAAATGCTAGATCAGATCTGCTAGACGTGTCGACGTAGTTAGGGTTAGGCATGAAGAGTGGGGATTGGTTAGGGTTAGGGTAAGAATAACAGGGTAAGCCAATCAGAGGCAGTATAAGGCAAAAATAAGGCGGGCCACGAGGCACGTCCTTTGACGTCGACACGTCTAGCGGATCCGATCTAGCATCAGCATTCACATCCATTTTACAAGTAATTAATGCTGTTACAGTTAATTAGTGGATGAGTCACCCGAGACACTGAAACCTGTACTAGGAATAGTTCAAACTTTTTGGGAAACACATCCTGAATCCAGCTCCATAATTAACGCACAAACATGAGACTGACCCCACAAAGAAGGCAAATAAGAGTGTTGCCCAAAATGTATAATTCTTTTGTCTTCAGGAATGAGAATATGTGTTTGGGTGGTAGCATTATTCTCTCTCAAAGACACGGCCATTTAATGTTCTCTCTCTCTCTATGTTTTTTCACTGTCTCTTGCTGAATGCAGTTTTGCAGATGCAGCGTTGTCATGAAATTTTGTTATGTCCTTTTGTATCCAAAGAGGGAGAGAGGGAGAGAAAGAGAGAGAGAAAGAGAGAGAGAGAGAGAGAGAGTTAGAGAGAGCTAGAGAGAGAAACAAATAGAAAGAGAGAGCGAAACAGAGAGAAGCTATATTTGGAAGCGGCACTGCCTAGTACTATATGGGTATGTATTAAATCTGTTGTGCCATAATAGTGAATGGTGGGTCTGCAGCTCTGTGTGTGTGCGTGCATGCATGCATGTGTCTGTGTGTGTGCGTGCGTGCATGTGTCTGTGTGTGTGCATGTGTGTGTGTGTGTGTGTGAGAATGAATGGTGGCCTTTCTCGTCCCCCCGTACTGCTGCTCCTTGCTACTGTAATTGGTCGTCGGCTTAAGTGCTGCTGCTGCATTATTCTCCAGATAGATAGGACGGAGGGAGAGATGGAGGGACGGGAAGGGGGGTGGGGAGATGGAAGGAGAGGAAGCAAAGGGAGGGAGGAGGTGAAGGAATAGCAACGAGGGGAGAGAGAGGCAGAAATGATGGATGGGTGAGATGGATCTGGATCGAAGGACGCATGAACAAAAAGGGACGTAAGAGGGAGAGGAGACAGAGGAAAAGAGTTTTGAAGGGAGAACAGTGTGATATGTGAGTGTAGGAATGTAGGCTAAGAAAGGAGAACAGGGTAAGACAAGTTCATGTGACTTTCACACATTTTCAGCATTAGTTCTTCCATCCGGATCCTCTAGTTTGTAGCATCTGTTCAGTCTATAAATATGAATAATTCAAACTAAAATGAATGCATGTAGGAATCAATATGTCTCCATGTGCTTACTATTCATTTAATCCCCCGCATCTGACGGAAACGCTCCTTTTAACCTCGCAGTTGTTTACATCCTTTTACCTTGATTTTTTTATTGTCTCCGCTGCTCATTGGGTTTTCTATTTTTAGCCTCACGTTGTGTTTTTCTCTTTGTCGTTTCTCCATGTAGCGTCCTCTCTTGTCACATTACCTTTACTGCTGCAGCAACTAAACTTTCCTCTGGGGACAGTTATGGAGTTCATTTGAAAAATGTTATGATATATATTTCCACATTTACTGTAAAAATCCAAATGATTGGATTTTTTTATTTTTTATTATCTTAACGTCCTCTTTTCCAACAGTTCTAATCTGCAGAATCCAGCTTGAGATACCGCCAATTTGCTGTGCTTAAAACGCTTCCAAACACTGTTTGCGTTTTGTAAAAATAGAATCTGTGTCTGAGTCGGAGGTGCTTTACTTTAGGTTAAAAACATGATCTCGTTTTGGAAAGTAACTCGCATGTCTTAGCGCCTGTGTTGAAATATTAGATTTTCTTGTTGCTGGATCACATCTTCTTTTGGCTCGATGCAACTTTTGCTCTGTTGGACTTTGGCAAAATTCTCAACATCACTTTAACTGGGTTATTATTATTCCTATAAAGTCTCCAGACATGCACTAGATTGCATCTACCAAACCTATGAACAGCTTTTATTGTGAAAAGAGGAAGGTGGAACCTGCAAGGACACTTTTTCTTAGGTTATTTAATATTTACAGGGACATTAAGATGAAATTCCCAAAACTTCAATGACCTCTGCCAGGTTTTCTATGACAGCTGGGATGGGTGTGTGTGTGTGTGTGTGTGTGTGTGTGTGTGTACATGTGGGGAAGTAGAACGGGAGGAGAGGGGAGGAAAGGAGGGCGACTAATGTCTTCCGAGGAGCGAGAGGAGAGGAATGAGACGCTT
Source organism: Perca flavescens (assembly GCF_004354835.1). Lineage (NCBI taxonomy): Eukaryota > Metazoa > Chordata > Actinopteri > Perciformes > Percidae > Perca > Perca flavescens. Next base: position 33,395,557 of record NC_041333.1, on the reverse strand, counting down.
TGGCCAAAACACAGCAGTAACTCTCTACTCTCATTAGACTGGCCCTGTTATTCCCAACACACACACACACTTACACACACACACACACACACACACACACACAGACAGGCCCTTGCAGCAGGTGGGCCTTTTGATTTGTCACCCAGGAAGAACCGTGTCTCATTTGCATACAGATGCCCCCTTCAGTGCTGAGGAAGGGTGCACACACACACACACACACACACACACACACACACACACACACACACACACACACACACACACACACACACACACACACACACACACAGCTTCTTCAGTCCTCCCCTCTAGGCCGAGGCCCATACAACCCTCTCTTTCTTTCTTTTTTCTTTCTTTCTTGTCTCCCTTCCTCCCCTTTTTCTCTTCAGCTCTTTGCAGAAATTTTGGCCAACAAACCCCAGGAGATTGGAAACCGTGTGTGTGTGTGTGTGTGTGTGTTTGAGCGAGCATATTTTTGTAGATTACAGTAATGCACTTCCTCTGTAGAGACATTCTATGGATTTATATGCTCGTGAAAATGCAAGTTGTATACTGTATATGTTTGCATCTCTGTCAGTAAATTTATTATTTTGTTCATTTACATTTGTTTGTATGAATGTGTGTGTGTGTGTGTGTGTGTGTGTGTGTGTGTGTGTGTGTGTGTGTGTGTGTGTGTGTGTGTGTGTGTGTGTGTGTGTGTGTGTGTGTGTGTGTGTGTGTGTGTGTGTGTGTGTGTGTGTGTGGAAGCTCTTGCACCTTGCATCTGTTCTAGCTGGCAGAGCTTTCAGGAGTCTTGTGTGTCGGTGTCAAACAACGGCGGCTTGTTTGCAGACCCCAACACTGAACTGATACACACATTCACACACTTTTAAACACACACACACACACACACACACACACACACACACACACACACACACACACACACACTAAGACAACAAGAATGAGAGCTGAATTTCAAACCAAATAAATACTTTGAGATCATGGTGGAGTTTAAAGTAGAGGAAGTAAAAAAAGAGCGTAAATGCAGCTGGGCTGAACAGAGGACAGGATGATGTGAAATGAAGCTTTACAGGAAAATTATTCACAAAGTTGAATGATTTTTGAATTTCTTTCAAAAATGCATCATACTGGAATTCATGTTTCAGACAGCAAACAACTCAATATGTTTCATTTAATTCAAAGTAAAAACAAGGAACCAGAACTAAATCTTGGCCTTCATTTTCTTTGTAGCTTACAATTTGTATTGCAATTAATATATATATATATATATATATATATATATATATATATATATATATATATATATATATATATATATATATATATATATATATATATTTTATATTTTTCTTTTAGAACTTTATTTCATTGGGATTGTCTCTAGAGAGTTATGGCCAAGGCTGTAGCACAATTATTTTACACAAACCAACACATTTTTGGCCAGTGGGAAACAGCTGATTGTAAAAACACTTTCTTTATCGTCTCATTAAACAATTCATTCAGCAGCTCTGCATGTCCCTTTGCACACAGAAACCAAAGTGAACTTGCGACATGAATCCCTGGAGCTCTGAAAAACGTATTTAAGAGCAGCACACTGTGTGTCCGACAAGTCTCTAGCAGAGTTGGAGAAAAAGCACGCTGTGATTGGCCCGAGGGCAGCGATTACATCAGAGACTCCGCAGGCGCTACGACAACACTGGGAGTTTAAGTGGAGGTGGGTTTGTTACCTACCACTGCTAACGCCTTGTTTCAGAATGAGCATGTGACTGTAATTTTGTACAAGAACCCTGGAGGTTGCAAATATTATTTCAGAGAGAAAAGCATGCATCGTAGCAATAGATTTGGGTCATATAAATATGTTTCACTACACTGAATCATTCTGCCACGTGCCACTGGGTACACACAGCTGAACTGCATGCCTATGACGGCACTAAAATCTTGAGAAAACAACTGTTTTTCCCACGTGGTTTGAGGTTACACAAAGTTGAGGCAGAGAAGGAGTCAACATGCATGTTATATTTCACCTTTCTCAGTTGTGGCTAAGCAGGTTGTCTGGATAATTTTGTGTCTTTACAAGTTCAGGTGGGGAAAAAAAACTTTATGTATGTATTTCATTTATTACACATCAAGATCCACTCCTGCCAAGTAAAGCATGAATAATGTTTTTTATGGTTTTGTTTAGGCAATTATAAGCACTTAGTTAAGGTCAGGAAAGGATTGTGGTCGTGGTAAAGAACTGAAAAAGTCAATGCTGACTGACGTGTTGGCTTTTTCAGTGTTGAACCAAACCACCATCTTTCCCTAACTTGCCCTAAGAGCCTAACTCTAATCTATCCCAACTACGTCTGTGGTTTATATGCATGTCACAAGGATGATTGCAAAACAAACTGTAGCAAGGGAAAATGAAATGTTTTCTTTAAAACATATTTAGGCAAAGTATAGAAATGTATTTTATAGCGCACACAGTTCCATTTGCCGCACTTTCACGTGTTTAGTTAGAAACGACGTGCGTGGTGCGATCCATTTCGTCTCTTCCACAGCTAAAAAAAACAACCCAAACATTCGACTCACAGCGGGACAGTAGGAGTAGGATGACACACACCCAAATCACAGGCTCCCCTCCTCACTTCTCCAGTCACATATCGAATCAGGGCCGAATTAAGAGTTTAGACAAATACAATTTCACCTCTGATCCTGTAATCCTGATCTGTTGGACTGTGTGTGTGTGTGTGTGTGTGTGTGTGTGTGTGTGTGTGTGTGTTTGCGTGCATGTGTTGGTGGGGGGGTGCAACATGAGCCCAGTCGAGGCCCCTCTGTCCCTGGGGAGTCACAACCTCTGTCAACATAAACTTAGGGCCACACACACACACACACACACACACACACACACACACACACACATACACACACACACACACACCAGGACAATTTAGCCTTTACTGTATAATCCATAAATCTATCCCACAGCGTTTGGAATGAGGCTCTTTTCTGTCAATGTCAGTGCATACGGAGGTCAGCAGTTCTGATCTGAAGGAAACTCACTGAGAACCCACTCAGCAGTAAAACTCAGACAACTTGTTACTGTGTGTGTGTGTGTGTGTGTGTGTGTGTGTGTGTGTGTGTGTGTGTTTATTTATATCTGTGCATGTGTGTTTTACATTTACATTAAGAAAAACTGATGGATGAAGACTGAGATAATGAAATGTTCAGTCCAAAACACTTTGCATTGATCCATCGATCCATCCCAACACACTCCCTCAATCCTTCACTTCCTTTAAGAGGATAGATGGATAAAGGAACAGATAGATTGTTCTAGATAAATCTCCATCCATCCATCCATCCATCCATCCATCCATCCATCCATCCATCCATCCATTTTTACTGTTTCTCATCCATCTCACCAATGACCCAATTCATCCATCTGTCACTGTTCAACTCTACCTTATGACACTTCAACACTGTTAAAAAAGGTACTGTTGATGCATCAGGCATTTCTTTAGCCAGTATTTTGATATGTGATATATTTATGTGTGTAACTGGTCAGATGTATACAAAATGACAAAAATGTTGAGGAAAACTAGGTGCACAAAAATATTACTGCATTGAAAGTATTCCTTTTTTTATTGTATATATATAAGATTACTCTATTTTTTTTTAAATAAACTACATTATATGTAGAATGTGTCATTTCTTTTTAAGGATGCCTAAAGAAAATGAATACTTAAAATATTATGAAAAGAGTAAATTAAGTGCATAAGGATGAATTTTGATTTGCCAGCCATCATTTATCCATCCATTCAAAGCAGCAGTGGTGGTGGTGTCTTACCGGGATAGAAGTCTTTGGATTTGGACAGTTTGATGGTGGCTCCGGTCTCTTTCTGCAGCTGGACGATGGTCTGACCTCCCTTACCGATGATAGAACCCGCCGCATAGCTGGGAATCAAAACCTTCAGGAAGTACTCGCCTTCCTCTGTAGCAGAAAACAGGAAACAGGAAGTCAGAGACAGCTACTGCAGTTCATATTGTTTTTACTTCAAGTAAAGCTGAAAAGAATACAAACAGCTACAGTATGCATTATTAGTCTGTTTGAACCTTTGCCCTCATGCCTGCCATTTGTTTCTATAGTTTTCTTGCATTTATGACAATTTTCAGCAATTTTTCAAATTGTGTTAAAGTAAAAGCTAAATGCAGGAACAAAATTAAAAAAAATTATTTCTAATCCAATGCAGGGATCATCCTGTTTGAACGAGTGGAAACGGTGAAGTGGAAGCAAAGTGTTTGTCAGTAATCACAGTCTCACCGAACAGATGCAAGCTCGTGCCGCATCACTGCGCCAAAGCAGAATCATTTGTCTCCCTATCTGCCCCCCACGACCCCCCCTCCCGTTCCCTCTCAACCCGAGCATCCAAAGCTTCCTCAAGCTGCATAAATCCATCCAATCACATCAAACGATGACTGATATCCACATCAACTAATTATTTCCATAATCTGATGATTCCGTTATCTACCCCACTTTCTCTGCATGTCCATTTGTGCGCGCCTCTAGACCTCTAAACACTCTCTCCAGATTAGTCTGATGTAATTTCAGCGTCGGGGCCCGAGGAATCTGGTCCTCGTCACCGCCTTGGCACGAGCGGAGGGAGCTGAGAAATATGCTGCTCGTCACTTTTGTTATTAAAGCTAATCAGATTCAACCGGTGCTTGTGTATGCGACGCCTCCTCGCGAATGCATAACACCACATGCCCGCCACGACACACACACACACACACACACACACACACACACACACACGGATAAGCCCACATAAACAAACGCAGAGCAGACGAGCACAGATACAGATGTTTTTATCCTTCTAACATAGAGCTGCACCTGCACTGAGGAGTGTAGCGTAAACTCTGGACCTGAAAGGAAGATGTCGTCTGTTTCATGTGGCTTTCAGCAGTGAGCTCAGCTAATTGCCCTGATGGGAAAAAGATGTCTTTAAATGTCTTCACAAGCTGGAGCTTCAGACAGATCTTTATGGAAAAAAATGCATTTGTTTAATCATCCAGGAAAAGGAGGTGGCCTTGCAACAGAAGACACCATCAGACATCAGACGCCATTCTTCCTTCAAAAAAGTGCCAGAATTTGACCCCACTTTGGCCAAATAAAATTGACCAAAGCTCATAACTTGGTCTATTTCTTCCTGTCCGAGAAATATCTAACATGTACTGTAGGTCACTTTCACACCCGTTCAAACTGACTTATTAAAAACAATCTGAGAGGTATCAAGCCAGTTTTGGCAAATGTCATTCTGCATCATCAGCACCTCAGGGAGACAAAAAGGAAATCTCAAACAGGTGACTTACAGCTTACTGCACTTAACTGCATCCTATGAGTTTAGTTCTTGATACATTTTGTGATGGCCATTAAGGGCTCTCAAAGAAATGATTGATCATGAGCATCATTAGTCAAGACAGCAACTGGACCTCATTCTGTACAAACTATCCAGGTTAGTAAAAGTGAGCGTGTTCTTTGCCGTTTACTGAAGTAAAATAATGTAGATAAATCTTGGAGCTTTAAAAATCTTGGAGCTGTTGTGAATTGAAAACACCCTCAATCCCGGGTATGTCCACTGATTTAACAAGGTTTGACATTTTCAAGTTAATGTTTGTCATTTTTGTAATTTGCCAGACTCTCACTAGAAGGAGGCTTCAGCTTCAGCTTCAGGGCTTTTGTGCAGTTGTTCGTTTTTGGTGAAATATTACGCACTGAAGCCGAAAGGGCAATAAACCAAAAGGTCGAAGCACATTTGAATCATCTTAGGGTCACTGAGAGCGGGGGACACTTCCAGTGGCTTCGCTCAGCGACATGGTGACCTGAAGCAAGACTGGGACTGAACCTGCAACCTTTTGGTTGTAGCCTGCTGCTTCTTTGACAATGCAATGAGATATGTATATATATATATATATATATATATATATATATATATATATATATATATAGAGAGAGAGAGAGAGAGAGAGAGAGAGAGAGAGAGAGAGAGAGAGAGAAAGAGAGAGAAAGAGGGAGAACTGACCTGAACCTCACAGGCCGCTGCCTATCAGTACAGAATCACATACAATAACAGAGATATGGAGGCTTTGTGTCAGAGGTTCATCAAACCGTGTGTGTGTGTGTGTGTGTGTGTGTGTGTGTGTGTGTGTGTCTGTGTTTGTGTGAGACTAGATAAATAAGAACAAATCCCTCCCTTTCTGAAACAGACATGCCTTTGTTACCATGGCGATGATATCAACAAGCCATGGGTCGACTAAAGTGTAGCACCAGCTCACACTCGGCTCCTCATTCCTTCTCCTTAGGCTGTTTCACCTAAATACCTCTGTTCAACAAGACGTTTTTGAAACTGACAGACTGTAAGTCAGCCAGTCACCAAATTTCCCCAAAATTGGTGTAAATAAACGCAGGTATAGATGCAGGTATCGTTCTAAAGAAATTATGAGGTAGTTCTCCTTGCAAAATTCTGGACTGGGTTTGCCTTGTTTCTCTTCACACCTCAGCATATATTGTGTGATAAAACATAAAAATAGTAAAGGTGCAATCCACCCAAATTGCAGAGATACACAAATCTAGTTTTTCAGTGCTTTAGTATCCTAATAATTCTTATATCTCAAAACCTTTTTTTTTTTTCATTTTGTTGAACTGGTCCTTTAAAGCCTTAAATCTTGAACAATTTTTTTTTTCTTATCCATTATTTTATCACAATGTAGCTGTTCTGGCCAGAAATGCCACCTTAACTTCATTAGTTAGTATTTCAAATTACACATTGTATCATCAAAATTAGATTTGACAATGCTTTAAATGAACAGTTTATGGACTCATAGTCTCACTTTGCCAGACCCTCCTCCAAAGTGCACTAAAGGAGGGTCTGGCTACTCCACACGCCATTCCGGGACGGGAGTAAAACATGCTCTGGTTTATTGACATTTCTTTAAACCAATCAGAATCGTCATAGGCGGTGCTAAACTCTGCACAGAGCCGCTGCAAAATAGTCATGCGAGAGAAAACTCTGTAAACCTCCATTGGACAGATAGTCTAGCTAGCTGTCTCAATTTACCCTGCACAGATCTGAGGAGCAGTTAACCATAGTCCTCAGAAATCCACTGGATTTCCAACACAAAAAAAGCGAAAGGAATTTCCTGCAGCACTGGAGCGATCCCGGAAATGGAACGGGAAGGATATAGACTAATGGACTCATAACTCAAAAAGAACTCCATCATCTTTCGCCTTTGCATCAGCAATAACATAGAATAAAAGTAGATGTTATTCTTTTTTATGATTCTATAAAGAAACTCTATAACTGCTCTACACATGGGTTTGCAATGTTCTGTCTCTTTAAACTGCCACTGATTCAATGTTTCTCAGCTTCCCTCCCTAGCAGCATTCTTTATATTTGATAATCCAGGACACAGACCCTCAGGAGGCAGATTAAAAATAGGATTATTATTAAAGGGGCACACTTTCTCACAAGGGCGAGGCACTTTGTAACATCGCTGTTCTCTGTCTGCTACCCAGGCGAACAACTGGAGACACTGAACTGTGAAAAAATACACATGCATGCAAAATATTGAAAGTATCCTGCTTTTATTGTGAGGTGGACAGACCAGGTATAACCAGATGGAAGATTCATGATCCCATATGGTTACATTGAGATATTAAAAGCCTTTTAATAGCTATAACTCCCATTAAATCCCTTTAACACTTACGTTGCAGCAAAACAACAGTGGAGCAGAGGTGTTTGTGACACCTCACTATAAATAAATGTAATTAATAAAAGACCCTGCACACCCACACTTGTGTTTTCAGGTCTGCTCAGGTTGATAAGTACAACTATTGGCTAAGAGATGCTGGGAGTTTGCTATGGCCACAAAAGTCTGTATACCCAAAATAAACATAATGGAAAAGGTTCCCAACTCAAGACGGTTGGCCATGCGACTGTTAAAAACACTGTGAATTGGCAATGTAACATTTAATTTGTTTAATCACATTGAACAACTTCTTCAGGCACTTTTGTGTTACTACGTGCCAAATTGGAAAATATCTGAGATTTCAGAAAAATCTGAGCTTCCCAGTCGTAATTAGGATGTGTATTTTGAACATCACTTATAAGTCGGAAGCTGATAATTACTGTAACTCGACGTTACACGAGTGTGGCATAATGAGGAATAACCATAGATGTGACCCAGTTCCATATTACACTGTAATTCTGTGCTGGTTTTGAGTATGAGGGTGTGTGCACACTGGGAAAGTCGCAAAATAATAAATTGGGGATGATGGGGAGGCCGCTCAATGAAGACTTGTAAAACAACACAAGAAACGTAATTCATTAAAACAGTAAAGTACACTCATTTCTTGTACACTAACTCCAAAATAGTACACCTTACAATTAGCATTTGACAGTGGAACACATGGTTCTCGACGTAAGAAATTCTTAGTCGACTAACTCATGTGATTTTATCAACAAGTCTGAGGTGTGAAATAGGGCATTCAGCATGAAAAAGCATTAGAAATATGGACTAAAGAAATATTAGTCGACTAACGCTTTGGCTACTTTGAACGCGTAATGTATGCAGACCGTTAGCAAAGCGGACGTGCCGCGGAATGTATCTCCATGGCTACACCTGCTACACACACACGGTGTAGGAGTGTGTGAGTTACAGGCGAAACAGAGAACTTTTTGCTTTGGGATTGTTGTTGTTTCTTCAGTTTTTTTGGAGCCGGCACAGCGCTGTGAAAACGTCAATTCACTGTCAGCTGTTATCAGAAGACGCAGGTGAGGGAAACAAGAAATAAAAACAGAAACTCGCAAATTGAAACTGCCAGTACGCTCATTGAGTCATTAAGTCGTCTCCTGTGTATCGGTAGTTTAATTTAAAAGAAATACAGATACTTTATCATCCATTTCTGTGTAAAAGTGTAAAAAATATAAACAGAAGACCTACTACGTCCTATTTTAATGGTTGTAGAGAGGATCTCCGCAGAGCATACGCATCCCTATGCGCTGCTTTTGTGCCCGGTGTAGCCAGTTTCATTGATTATAGTGAAAGCGTTGTGTTGGAACGTCCGCTCAGCTTACGTTACACGTGCTATGTAATAATAATAATAATAATAACTTTTATTTATATAGCCAGGACACTTTACAGAATTACTGTGGCTAAGCTAAAGGAGGTTGTTGGCTGTGTTAAACAGGTGGTGTTTCAGGAGTTGTTTTTTTTTAAATATAGCCAGCCTGTAAGACCAAACAACGATTAATAATAATAACTAATCGACTAAGAGGGGGCAGCCTTAATCTCAGGAAACTCTCTTTCCATCTCCACCAAATGTGTGTGCCGTGTGCAGAGGGATGGTAGTAGTAAAGTGCTCAGAGTGTTAAATACTGGGTGGGCTCTGTTCTCATCTCTGAGTGTTCAGCCAAGTCAAAGCATGAGCACACAGACAGGAAAACTGACACTCCCCTGCCCTTCCTCAGCTCGGCTAGTGATGAAATACAAACCGCAGGGAGCTCAGACATGGATGTAGAGGAGAGATGAAACTACTCACTTTTTTTTCATTTTGTCAAAGAAAGTTTAGCCTCTTTTTTTTAAAAGCTTGTGTTTATTAGAATCCCCTGATCTCCATTAGTAAGCGAGCTGTTTTCAGTGAGTTGTGTTAAATTAAATGCTCTTCCCTTCGGACTTCTTACTGGCTGGAGTTCCAGCGGGATGTTTACAAAATAGAAAAACACCTAAATGATAATGACCTTCATCTCAACTTCTTCACAACAAACTTCTTCTTTCTCTTTAGGTCCTAAAATCCAACTATCTATTCATCCTTCTGTCATCTATCTGCTTTTTCCTTCTGTCCTTCATCTCCTGCCTGAAATTGTACTACTATTCTCAGAAACAAAGCCACATGAGAGGTGTAAATTACTTGATCTGAGTACACGAGTCGCTCAAAGCATGCAAATAGCCACCTGGCAAACTTACAAAGATGTAGGTCTGAACAAAATATTAAAACATAGCAGAACCATACAGCTACTGCTCACTAACCCAATAACAAATATACTGTACAACCTTAGCTAGAAGCATGATTACTAAGCTCAGTATTAGTTTTCTCCACAACCTCTTGCTTTCTGCAGTTCAGTTGAAGAAAGTTATATTTTGTTTGTGATTCGAGGATGTTTGTCTAGTTATTCTCAGCAGATTGTTTGCAGCAGACTTGCTTCTCCTCCAAACCTTTTTTCGGTTTTGGATGGCTGTGGCATGTTTTTTGGGCCGAGCCCTGAGCGCTTAGAGTCAAACTTAAGCTGCACTTTGGAACTTCACTAACCTCTTGGTTTCCTGATGAAATACTTTGTTTGTAACAGGCTCCTTGTTCTATTGTCCGTCATCATATTTTTATTTTTATTTTAGTCAAGATGGCTATCGCTAATTAGCTGCGTAGTGACAACAATGATGAGACATTAATTCGCTCACAGAAGCACTTTGTTTTTTAGCTTGAAGAAATGTCACATTGTGGCCTAAAACTGTCTGTCTTCTCCTCGTTACCTGTCTCCTCTTCTCCTCCTCCTCCTTTCTTTTCTTTTCTTTTCTCTCCTCTCCTCTCCTCTCCTCTCCTCTCCTCTCCTCTCCTCTCCTCTCCTCCTCTCCTCAGTGTGCTGCAGTGACCCACTTTGAGTACGAAGCCTTGGACTGACCTGCTTTAGATAGAGGCTAGCTAATTATAACAGCCAGTATTAATAAGGCAGGGGAATTGGTAAATACGAAACACACACACACACACACACACACACACACACACACATATGTATGTATGTACACACAAATACAATAGCGTGTCTGCAGCGAAAAACAGATACAAGCACATACACTCCACAAACAGGCTGTTCTCACGTCTCATAAACAAGCCTACACACCTTGGCAACATGACTCATCATGTATATAAGAGGATAATGAGTGACTCATGTTCATCACTTGTATCTGTTGAATGGTAACACTTGTACATGTTACCATGGCAACAGTAAAACAATAATTTATATATGCTGCAACAAAAAAAAATTGAACCTTTGCAAGCTGTAAAAAAACCCGACTGGATCTTTAATGTTTTACTGTAGATCCCGTTCATCGATTATTTCTCATACGGAAAATAATTTGGGAACACTATGTCACACACTAGGAATGCATAAAAAAATACAGACGTTAACACTATTAAATGCATCTGTCATCAAACAGCACTGCAGATCTCCAGTGTTGAGTTTGTTAACAGGGTTATGTAACACAGATTGAGTTACACTTTGAGATAACTGCCATGACTCAATTTTAATAAATATGAACTTCTAGATATAAAAAAACAACAACCTGAAAACTGGGCTGCACTATCTGCCTCTTCCTCCCACACTGCACTACATAGAATGATACTGTTTACAAAGTTTTATCAGCATTCCTCTAGTTTTATCAGATTTATCTGCTCTTTCTAAAAGCCTCTGACATATAACGGTTCAAGCACCAAAAGTAATGCATCTACACGTTGAGCTCTTTTTAATGATCGATCTGGTTTCAAAGTAAAAGCTCTTATCGTGCAACATTAAAGAGCCTCTTGTACAAACTAAAACCCTGCTCTGTACTTAAGGATGTGATGTTTTGACTCTGTGTGCACTGTACATAGCAGATTCTCTTAAATTTGTATGCCCCAGCAAATGTGACTTTTGACAGTTTTACTGTAAAAGACTGAATGAAAACAAATCACACTTTGTGGCTTCATTTTGTTTTGTGAGTCTACTGTATAGGGTCATGCTGACAAACTGCAAATTATAGGAGTGAAGAAAACAGGCTCACGGGATAAAACACTAGAACGGAGGCTTTTGTAACCTAAACAATGAGTTTCTACGTTGTTGTTTTTTTTTTTAACATCAATGCTGCATTATGGAGAGAATAACATCTTGTTCACTATTTTGCTCTAACCTCATGAACTTCCATGTGGTGAACACAAAGGTAAATCCTAATGTTGGGAAATTATCCTGCCACTCATGTTACTGTCTTCCTGATCCGGTGTGAACCATCCGCCCACGAAGAAGAGCACAGTTTGATTACATTTTTATCACAGTTTTGTAAAAGCCAAGCCTCATTTATCTACATGTCACAGTTGCAAATTCTAATTATGTGTAATTACACCCCGCGCTCTCGTCGGTGTGTCATCCCACATCCCAGGGGTGCAGGTGATACTCGTGCATGCCAATCTAACCAGGCATAATAAGCAGCCGGAAGCTGTGCTCGCCGCGTCTGAGCCATCAGTGTCAGCACTAACCTCAAAATCCGATCGAGGTCACGTAACGCTCACCCACGCCATATTCCCTCTCACAGCTCAGCACATTAAAAAGTGATGGTTAAGAAAGTTCTCCATTCGTGGGTGTTTGAGCAACATGTCTTGGTGAAATAATTTATTCTTTGGAGAGAAAAAAAAGATTAACAGAAAAAAGCTTCTGGTAAAAAAAAAAAAAAAATTCACTTTTACAAGAATCCAACAACAAATGCTCACTGATTCAGAACTTATTTTTAAAATGAGGCCCCGCAGTGGAGGTATGACGGAGGTCAACCGAAAAACATGGAAGTCAAACGCTATTCTCATGAACCATTCGTACAAAAAGCTACGTAAAGTAATGCACTGTAATCCGAAAGCATTCTGCGTATTTTTTGCTGTATGCACCACAGTGGCTGCCGCTGTATAACAACTCTGACGAAACATTTTACTCATGGGCACCTTTCATGGCACTCAAGGACACCTTACAGTTAAAGCAAGCAAAAATACAGTTAAAAAAGGAAAATATAATTCAAACAAACACATTTAAAATTGAGATAGAAGAATGGGTTAAACCTATTAATGTCCTTGGCTACTTGGGCTGTTAGAACTACACAAATAACACACTGCTGGTTGATGTCTCAGCGTGATGTCACACTCATTGTTCTCTGCTACTTTTTTCTGCACTTGTTGATATGAAGCATCATCAAAGATCCAGCGTCTCAGCCTCCTGATGTGTCTTTCACGCTGACAACATAATGAGCATGTAAACTTTCAGTCCAAGTGAGAACAAGAAAAACACCATAATTACAGATATGGTGATTGTTACTGATTATGTCTTAAGGTTGTATCTGCATGTATGGAGGGAGTATTTTGTGGGGTTCCTAAATGGATGAACAATGACCTTAATGTGATAAGGAGAATAGCAGGCTATGACACAAGCTATGCCTAAGTTCAGGAGTTAAGTAGGGCCTTACTATGCTTCGCAAATATTGGTTGGATCGTCTACCTTAAAGGTCCCATGTCATGCTCATTTTCAGGTTCATACTTGTATTTTGTGTTTCTACTAGAACATGTTAATATGCTTTGATGTTCAAAAACACATTTTTCTCATCCTATCTGTCAGAATATACCTGTATTCACACCCCTGTATTCACCCCCTGTATTAAGCCCCCCTCCCTCCCAGACTGCCTGGGAGTTTCTGCACCGCTTTGCAGCCGGGGAATAACTGTATCAGCAACTGTGCAGAAGTCCTGATGGCTTGTTTAAAGGCACAGTTTCTAAATACGGGCTGTATGCATTTCTCTGTGGATTGAGCATTTTAATACTTTCACAGTATTTACATAGGACATTGACCTGCTTTATAATGAATAATAATAATGATCTTTCTTATTACAATATGGGACCTTTAAAAACTTCCTTTCCGAAAGTGGAATCACCTGTATTTTTCTGAAAAAGACACTCAAAAAGCCACGCTATGCAGAAATTAGCTAGGTGTACAGAGGCGTCAATTTTCAGAAGGGTTTGGACTTTTCCTTCAAAGTAGCATATTTTACTTTCTCTGCAGTTGTAATCACTTAGCTCACAGTAGTTTCTTTCTGCCGTCTTACCGGAATGTTGCTCTAGATCTAACACCCAACTGTTGACCTACTCAAAGCTACCTTGTTGCTACTATATTTATTTTTCAATAAGACTTATTTACAAAGAAGATGCTAATGGGGGGACTTTTGCAGCTTTCCTAGGTGATTAAACTCGGTCATCTTATCCAACTTCAACACAAAACACAAACACACGAGTCACAGTTAAAAACGAAGAAATTAAAATGGAGGTTTACAACTTCAAACTACTCAACTAGTGCAGAGCAGGTAATTGTATATGTGTGTGTGTGTGTGTGTGTGTGTGTGTGTGTGTGTGTGTGTGTGTGTGTGTGTGTGTGTGTGTGTGTGTGTACGTGCGGCCATATGTGTGTGTGTGTGTGTGTGTGTGTGTGTGTGTGTGTGTGTGTGTGTGTGTGTGTGTGTGTGTGGCGATATGGTGTGTCTGCAGCTGTGTAACTACAGGGTTCCCTACTGGTTGCTATGACGAGGGTCTTTGCTTTCACTACTCTAAGCAACACACACACACAAATCCCTACATTACAACACTCACAGGAAGTACTTTTCTTAAAAAAAAAAAAAAAAAAAAAAAGGATTTAACAATGGCCAACCCACCACTCCCAAAGTTTGTTATGAAGTGTACCAGCAGCACAAGCGAGAGGTACCACTTTTCACCCTGCTGTGTGTTTGTACGTTATGAAAATGTCTTCATAAGTTCATCAAACTGTACTGTATGTCTGTGTATATGTGTGTGTGTGTGTGTGTGTGTGTGTGTGTGTGTGTGTGTGTTTATGTTAAAAGGCTCTGTGGGTCAAGAAAGGGATCCTTTTTTTTTGGAGACTTAGAGGTCGTTCACGATAAATAATAAATGGTCCACAACGACATAACTGGATGAGTAAACAGTCCAATCTGTTGCTGAGGCCCCTGTGGACCCGCCAGGCCCAGAATAGGCTCTCCATGCTGGGGGATTGGAGGCTCAAATCCTGGGATCTGGTGTCCATGGGCCTGCAGGGGCGGGGCGGGCTGAAGATCACAAATCCGTTCTCATGTTCTCTTACTTTTCCTCACATGCTTCTGACAAACAATACCTATGTCCCCTCTTCATAGCAGAAATAGAGGACATGACTAAAGGGGGACTGAATGTAACTGATTTACAGTTACACATTTGTTAAATACATATTAAAGCTAGAACTGGGTGTTGGATTGCTCTCTAGACGTTTTTTGGACTTTTTCACATTTACTGTAACAGTGTGTGTCAGAACTTGAATTGTTGATAGCTCCCTGTGCCATTACAGAGACTAAAGTTATTGTATTGTACTCTTTGAGAGGAAGTAGTGAACACAGTGTGAACACAGCCTGGCTGATGAACGGGGGCTGTGGTATGGAGGCTCTGAGCTCTGGGGACTTGGAAAATATTCATCTCCCCTAAGCAGGGAGAGTTAAGGGGGGCAGGCTTTGTCTAACACACCCCTTCAAGTTCTCTACTCTTTTGTTGGGGGTTAGCATTCACACACACACACACACACACACAAACATGTAAAGCTCTCCAGCAGTGAGGCTTTGACCAGCTGTCTTCGATCTGAAAGATGGCCGTCGTCACCCATAAACACAGAAAGCTCGCAGAGGAAGGGCAAGCAGGAGGAAATACCTCTATCTTTATCGTCTCTGCCTCTGCAGCGTCTGAATATTTCACTTTTCCCACGTCATTTATTCAATTTAGATTTGGTGGCGACTTTCAGCGCGCAAAAGGTGCTCAGATTTCGTAATCACTAAATTCAGAAGCTGTCATTTGAAAAAGAAATGTGGAAAGAGTTTAATTCATAGACTCAGGTAAAGCCCAATGACCTGCTTGAAGTGACTGCTAAGGGATTTAATTCCTAAATGCTACATATCTACAGTTTGAAAGTTTCTTTTTTTAAGCCAGTGTCACCATGACCATGACAAATTAGTGTGCTCTTAAAAAAAGGACCCTTTTTTCCTCTTAAATGTAACAAGATGACTCATAACACCAGCAGTATATAATGCTGTGTTTTGTTTTCATGCCAGCAATCAATTTCTTAGAGAGGCTGTTTTTAAAATGGAGGGCATTTCAGTTCGAAAATGACGCACAGCTCTTTATAAAGAAACATAATAATTGGCTCTTGTCATTTGAAAACATTGTGCGGCACCAATCTGAATAAATTATGGAATTCTAAAACATGATAGCTAAAAAAATAAAATACATTTACAGACTGGGTCTGAAATGCAGAAATATGGAATAGAATAGAATAGAATAGAAAAAAAGATATAAAGTCCTGGTCAGTAACAGTAATACCTCCATCTATTTATCAGAAATAAAAAGCCACAAAGTAATTCAGTATGAATGGTTTAGGGAGAGCCAATTAAATGTCTCCATACTGGAACGATCCCTATCATCAGGGCGTCTGCGTAGAAATCGAAGCAGACATGGTGGCTACGCTAACAAAGATAACTGAAGCAGCCGCCTCCTTTCTCTCCCAGCAGTGTGTGTGCGTGCGTGTGTGTGTGCGTGTGTGTGTGTGTGTGTGTGTGAAAACTGATGTGTATTGTTCACGAACCAAGGCTATTTCAGAGGAGGGGGCCCTTTCAGTCGCCCTCGCTGCATCGGCCCTTTCATCGCTCCCTTATCCATATTCATCTCCGCCCTGCTCTCCTCACCTATCAGCGACCAGCTAGCTGCGACCGGCGTCTCGCTCCACCAATCGCACGCCTCCCTTTGTGGCAACATTTCCACCTCTCAGCGCCTTCACCCCACCCTGTACAATGGCTTCTCTCTTTTTTTTTTTTTTTTTTTTACTTTGACGCAGTGCCTTGAAAAAAAAAATAAAGAGGTAGAGAAGAGGGTGGAGGTGGAGAAGGAGAGTCGCAGCTACCGCTGGCAGAGTCCTGCCGGCGGCGGTGGCGGCGGCGGCTGCAAATCGATCGACAGCCTCGGAAACGGTTGCCGAGCGAGCGTCGTCAATGGGCAGCCCCGCGATGGATGAAGGGGATGGGTGGAGGACGAAAGAGGGTGGAAGGACGAGACTGAAGGAGGACAGGAGGGGGGAGGAGGGTGCAGTAGTGATGGTCTGAAGTAGAGCATGATTAGTATGGATGAGGAGGAGAGGATGATGGAGAGAATGGAAGAGGGCGAGAGGATGAGGGGCTCAGGCTCGCGAGTGAACAAAACAGGCGTGTCGCAGAGGAGAACGCTGTGTTCTGAAAGCTACATGAGGAGAGAGCACGAGTGTGAGCCTTATCGCTCACTTTCCTTTTCATAAAAAAGACTGCTTAGCATTCAACGCTCAATATAGGAAAAAAAATACAATTCTGTATATTTTGTCAAACACGCATCTCAACAGTTCTGATGACTTATTATTTCATTAAAATGTCAACTTATTGCTATGTGTTCTGGCACACTCTTAGATGTATTTAAGACTGAACCCCCTCAGCCTGGGGTTTATTTTCGATTGCTCTAAGCCAAATGTGGGGCTTCTTCCTCCTCAGCTCGTCAGCCAATCAATGCGAGGAAGGTAGCTCTCCTTTGTACCAAAGTAAAAAGATGCTCCACTCAGCTCCAGGAGCAACAGAAAAAACTCGGATCAATAGCATCAAAGGGCCTGTCTCGTACAGCCAAGGCTCGCTACACAGCAGGCAGTAAGTGTGTGCATCTACATCATTCACACACACACACACACACTCTCTCATTAAACTTCATCTCTGCTTTTTGCAACTTACGTCATAAATAAAACACACCGACAAACGCACACACGCACACACTCTTCCGGCGTACTGCTAGTCCCCTAATGTCACTTGGCAAGGGCATTTCAAGTCCCCCCCCACCCACCCCTCTTCGCAACACCAGCTTGCCAGTCCATCCATTTACTAAATGAATGTATTATATCTTACAGACAGGAGAGAAGAGAAGAGACTATAATATAAAGTGATGAAAGGACTGAAAGGTCTGTACGTCCAGGTCAGCAAACTTTTCCCTGACTGTTAAACATGTAGGCGTTCCCCCACTCACATGTTCTTTTTTCTGACCGTGAAAATCGAAAAAAATTCCAATTTATTTTGTTTGTGCTTACATAAGAGTTCTTAATGGCTTACACACACAGTTTTTCCCCTGAAAGCTGCATTTGATTTGAATAAACTGAATCCAAGTAATTTCTATTAGACGGAGAGGCTGCTGCTAGGTATTAAGTATCAGTATTGGTCATACTGTTCCAGTGCCCTAAACAAATACTTTATCAGTTTGTAGTATCAGTGGAAAGTTTTAGCCTCCCATGGTTTGTTTTCCACCAAGAAAAAAGGAAATTTGTGACGATTGAAAGATTGAATTCTTATCATTTTGAGACTTATAAGTGCTCAAATTTAAACAAAGTTTCATTACAAAATATCTCAAAGCACACGCTGCATAACTTTTCAGACTTTTCAGAGCTCGGTGCTGTTGCTGTAAACTCTCCTCACCGATATTCAGTTTTGCATGTAAAATAGTAAGACTTTTCAAGAAAAGAATACATTCTTCATCAGTTTTTTCAGTAAAAATGTAGGTCAACATCAAACACTAAACCCCGATTGGCTGACGGCAGCAGATCCTTGAATTATGAATGCTAGATTATTACTAATTAAGCCAACCGTGATCCAAGTCCGGCTTTGAAAATGATCCAAGTTTAAACTTCTGAAACTAAATCAAATATTAACAATAAGCACATTAAAAGTCTCTGATCATTATGTACATGATAAGAAGGAAATCAGAATTCCTTTAATGTGTGTGTGTGTGTGTGGGGCTGCTGGGTCGGGGTGAGGGGCAGGGGAGGCGCAGAGATGAGAATGCTTTTGGGTTGGGGGATTAGAGGGCTGGTGGGTGTGTGTGTGTGTGTGTGGGGGGGGGGGGGGGGTGCTGTGAACAGCAGCTACTGCAGCGACTCATTGATCTTTTCGTCTTTAAGACCTTCAGCTTTTATGAGATATAGCTGTGATTTATGACCCTCGGGGTTATAGTGGACCCACGTCATCTTGTATCTCTACTGTCTGACAGCTGACCAGCTCTTTCCCCACATACACACACACACACACACACACACACACACACACACACGTTTGGATAAACCCTGGACACAAACCAACGGGAATGTCAGCAGAAAAAATCCAAGTCTATCTTTTTCTTTTGTCTTCTTTGAATTAAATGTCTATTCTCCCTACTCATTCACACAGATCTGAGTGACATGAATGGAAAACACTTTGCCCAGGCGTTGTACCTTACATTTTTAAAGTATATCCGAGCTGCAGTTGTCGAAGGAAAAACAAACGTGATTTCCTGCTCAGACGAAGAGAAATATTTCTGATTTAAAAGCGTTCTTCTTTCTGTTAGAGCTCTACACGTTAGGTTTCAGTCTTCCTGTGGAAAAAGGAAATAGGTCACACCTACAGTCGCTCCACAGCGGTCGCACGGCGCGTACCGTAGCCATCGCGTATGAAACTTCGAACACACTCAGAGAATGAACAATTGCGACGGCACATCAGCACGTCATCAACCCAAGCGCTTTGATGGCATGGCTAGCATGAGGTCAAAGGTCATCAGAACTCCTCTGTGCAGTAATGTTGGGTATCATGACAAAAGAAACACTGAATTTGTATACCAAAAAAAAGCATGAAAATGGATGTTATGGAACTGAAAACATACAATATAAACAATATCAGCATGCATTATCCTGGATCATGAGTAGAACATGAGGGTGTTACTTTAAGCCCTATTTAAATGTCAGGCAGCAGGTCAGACCTCGTCATTGAAATGCCCTAAAATTTAGATTTCACTCTGCATAATTTGACCCTCAAGAACACAACATGTACTTGTTGTCATTGCTGAATCATTCCTGCATTGAAGAAGGTTACAGTAAAGATACCAAAAAAAAATTAAAAAAAAAAACAGGTAGAAGATCAAAAGCAAAGTCTCTCTTACCATGAGTCTCAGTTTCTTGGTGAGGGAATACAATGCCTTCAGTTTCAAATAGGGGCTGCAGGAAGGCCACTACAGAGAGAGGAAGCACAGGGGTGGGGAGTGTGTGGCGTAAACTAATGATACAGAGAAACAACCATTGTTATGATCTCTTAGCAGCACTTTGACTTGACTTTAACTCTAAAACTGCAGCCTGGGTGCAGCTTAAAAATATTAGTACAAAAACATACTCTCAGTGAAAAGCTTTTTTTTTTTTCCTCAAAAAAAAAAGTATGGGCTAATCTCATCGGTGTCATTTAATTGATTGAAGCTGTCATAATAGAGACAATCAAGACTAAAGTCTTGGCATGTAATTGGAACAAAGAGACATTTTTTTTTAAATTTTAAACAGAACTGAGTCAGTGCAAAAAAAATCACAAAAGACCTGCAACCAAGCTCTGATTCCTCTTTGTTGATTATCTCAAGGGGCTGTGGAGCGAAGTGTGTGTGGGAGCGACTTGTTCTTTTTCAAACAAATGTCAGGCGACCATCAGCCTGATGCTGCCGGCTGAGGGAGCGTTGACCTGGCGGCGGCCGGGGGCCGTCCTCTCAGCCTGAGTAAAAGCCTGGTCGGCCATGCCCATCATCATCATCATCATCATCACCATCATCATCATCATCATCATCCCAAGCTTTTCATTTGTCTAAATGGACGAGCTGTCTGAGTGTGATGCAGGCGTGGAGGATGGTCCCCTGAGGGGGGAGCCTTGCACACAGCGAGGAGGAGCCTTTTAGTGCTCCGAGTGCATTGATCTACAGTCAAACCATGCAACCTCAGCCGGACACTCTCGCTGTCTAATTATTTATTCCCGAGGACGACTGTCATTTTTTTCTGGTGGCAGCTGAAGAAACTGTGAAAAATGACTTTTCTGCCATTGCTGAAAAAAAGGGCCAAGTAATTCAAAAATCTACAAAAAGATTTAAAAAAAACTCTCCATGGGTCACACTTAAGACTCGTTATTTTTTTATTTATTTTTTGTATTGTACCACCTGTCATTGTGCACTAAAAGGGACAGGCCACTCGAACTCTACGGGTCTGTTAAGATTTTAAACAATAACCATTACACTTGCTTGCACTGAAGTAATAGATCACCCAAAATGTAGAGTTCTGTCAGGGAAATCTTGTGGCCATTTCAACGTGAGACTGATAAGCAAGGCCAGTAATGGCGCCTCTGTCCAGATGCCATCTAGTCATGTTGACCACCTTTAACATGATGGAGATCTTGCCTGATCAAACCTGCAGAAACACCTGCAGTGAAATCCCATTTTCTTTACCTATTTGATTTACTAATTGATTTTTGTGAATGAATACATTTGAGATTTGACTTAATAATTAACCAGGCATTTGTCATTTGACTTTAATGATATGCTAACTTTAAAAGCATTTTATTTATCTGTGTTTTAGTGGAGAGTTTGAATGTCCCATATACTCCACAGGGTCTAAACACGGTCTTAGAGATATCTCTGCGCTGACATGAAACATATTTGTATTTGTTGTTTTGTTTTTTTACATGAAAACAGTCAAATTTAAACACATTCACCACAACATACCAGCTGCATGGAACTTCATTTAAAGAATATTACTAAAGCCAGTCCAATTTATGCGTCAAAGTTGCAGGTCACCTAAAATGTAAGTTTAGTGCAAATCTTGATGAACCGTCTGATGCTTAATTCGACTTTGAAAGGTCGGCTCTATAAACACATCTGCCACTTCAAAAATTGGGATATTATTCTCAGTCTTGCTAAAAACATATTTCTCTTAAAGGAACATGGTGTCCAGAATATGAGTAGGCTAAGACTACATGTTTATACTGACAGTCTGCACTTCAATGTTGGGTCGCCTAAAACCTACAAATTCTAATTACAACTTTTATAAGTGAGCCTTGGTCTCTCAAAAATATTTAGTGGCATGTAAACCATCTCCCAATTCTTCAGTTTGGTGTTGTGTAAATAACACATTTAAAGGTGTAGTGTATGTCCAAATGTCCATGATGGAGGGGGGGGTGCATGGCCAAGATAGGCTACTGATGGTTGTAATGCCGGGTGATGGGAATGCTTGGCGCATGACAGCATGTAAACAAAAACCAAATATGGTGATTACCATGGTGACATATCAATATTTCATCCAAGCAGAGAATAATGAGTAAACACGATTGGGAAAAAAAATGTGTAGAGAAAGTATTTTCTCCCTTCCAGCTGCATTGTTATTAAAATCAGCACATGAATACACATAGGCACCGACATGCTGCAATAACACACGGAGACACTGTCGCATTCCGCTCTGGATCCCCCCCAACCCTCCCTTGTTCTTTCTGGATCTCAACGCCCCCCCGCGGGCCTGCTGTTAATGTGAGTTCGCTTGTTTATCCGCTTGTGTAATTGCACACAAAGCGGCGATATGGTGGCTGGTGTGTGAGATTATCACAAGGTCATCCGTCTGCGGGATGAGAGCCTGCGATCACGCACAAGCCTGATCTGGCTTTCACTTGTTTACATCCTTGATTTTTTTTTTTTTTTTTTTTTTTTTTTTGGGCTCCACCATGGCCGCTGTGGCTGTGCGTAAATCTTAAGACGCAATAAAAAAATAAAATAAAATTACCCAATTCGGCGGATCTAAAGAGGCTGAAACAGTCAGGATGGGAGCGAGGGGGGACCGGCGACTTCCCTCCAAATCCCCCGTCCCCGTCAGTCCCCTCTCATTGTTTCCTCTTTTCCACCTAAAGCGGCGGCTAATCGTTACTTTAACGCTGATGGGAAAAATGACTGTCACTCGTTAGAAAGCGGATGAAAATAACGAGCCCCTATATATTTAGCCCGTATCGCTGCGTAAATTGCAACACAAGTCTGTGGATCTGAGCTGCAGCGTGCCTGCGTGTAGCCTACATATACGTCAAGAATCAGATCAACCTGCTCTCCTTTCTCTCCGCCTGCCTTCAGGACGAAGCCACATTCACCAAAATCCCCAACAGCTCCCCGCATCCCCATCGGTGCTCTTACCTCCTGTGTTTGTGCGTTTGGTGCTGCTGGCCTCCGTCGGAGTCTCCAGGGGTCTTTTACGTGAGTCCGGGGGATCGGACTCCATGTGTGGTTGTTGATTGTGATGGTGAGGATTTGAAAAAATCCCGTTTTGCTGTACTGCTCCGCCGGCCATCATTTTCGAGCTTGCTCTTGGATGATTGGGCTGCGTTTGCGTTTTAAATCCCCCCTTTTTCTCGTCTTTTTTTTTTTTTTTTTTTTTTTCACGCAGCGTAGCCGTACAGATGAGTCCTCGGAGAAGGCGAAAATCGATTGGGGAATTAGAAAAATACGCCTGTTTCTTACGGACGGAGAAGGTTAGCTGCGCGTTTCTCCGTAGTGCGCCGTGCGTACAGAGATGCTGCGCAGGGACAGAAAGAAAAGAAACGCTGGAGTGGCGGATGAGCGAGTCAGAGAGCGAAAAAAAAAAAAAAAAAAATCCGAAACCTCTGCAGATGGAGATTGGTCTAGGCTACTGAAAACGTGCAGATGGAGCGTCAATCTTCCATTAACCTTCTGATATGAGAGCTAGGATATGTGTGTCATTCCGCTGCAACCAGATAAAAGAGCGTACTCATGTCAGGATGGCAGGGATGGTGGCGCTCCTCTGCAACAGCCAGCGAAACGGAACAATAAATAAAATAAAATAACAATACCGAAGGACAAAGAGGCGATATCAACCGAAGAAAGAAAAAAGGTCGTTGAAGCAATAATAAAAAAAAAATAAAAATCCGATGCGTTATTTGTGTAGGCTATTATATAAGTAGGCTATACTTTCTTTCTTCTTATCCTGTTCTGGCTCCGATCATGAAGACACCCAGGGGTGACGGGGTGGGTGAAGAGGGTCCGGAGTCGCGGAGTTGGAGAAACACACAGAGAAAGAGACGTGTTTTTATTTTTTTCCCTGCTCGTTCTCTCGGTGAAGATGCTGCAGTCTTGCGTTCAGAGCATCCCTTCTCTGACTGGCTGCTAGAGGGAGCGCAGGGGAGCGGCCGACGTCACAGGGCCTCGCGATGCCTTCACTTGCTTCGCGTAAAGTCGGGTTTCCCACATGTTTATGTAAAAGTGCGATTTGTCTGTGTGTTTCTGTGTTGTTGTTTTTTAAATCAGGAAATAAATCCTAAAATCATTTGAAATGTTGCTCCTGGAAATGTATTGTCAAGTTTGAGCGTCTTTCTTTTTTGTTTACAAGATCGAGCTATGATGTGGTGAAGGAGAAAAAAACAATGTCATTGGATTTGATTAACCTACATCACATCACATCAGCGGTCTTTAACCATCTCATGGCCCCAACACTCTGCAGGTTTTCATGCAGAGTGCACAAAAGTCAAAAGGAAGCACAGTAAAACAAATAGGCTAACATGTTGACGTCTTAATAGGCTTTCATCAAATAAAAATGCCATCTCTTGACCTCAATTCAAACATAAAATCCCCGTCCTTGCCGTTTTTGTAGTCGCTTGTATTCGAACCAACTTGTGGATTCCGAATCTTCGATGTCCCCTGAAGGCATCGGGAGAGGGAAAGCGAGAAAATGAGGGAGAGAGAGAGAGAGAGAGACTCATCAGTCGAAACACGATTGGCCGAGGCTGCATTTCTCCGGCAAAACGAAAAGGACACAGATATATTCGCCCGGTTGAGTCACATGACGGAGAGGAAAAGGATGCGACGGCGGTTTTTTTTTTTTTTTTTTACTCCTCAACAGTCGCGGCAAATGAAATGGTGGTTGAACGGGAGCCTGAAGGTCCCTCTGCGGCTGTTGGGAGGTCTGTAAGCGCTGCCTGTCAGCAGGCCAAGGGAGCATCCAACTCACCTGGAGATCGGCAGGAGGAGAGCTCGCCCACTGTTTTTCTGGCTTGAATTTAAATACCAGAATTCAGCAAGTGAATTAAACTAGTGACAGTTTAAAGAGGGTGTTTTTTGTTTTTTATTAAAGTGGAAAAGGCACAAATTAGTAGCATTTAAAAAAAATCTAATAATTTTTTTTTGTTTGTTTATATATCTGTAATCGTTTTCCTCATTGTGATCCCCACAATATGAAATTTGACAGATTTTTCTTTCCTAAGCACCTGATCAACACTGATGACCCATAGGCCAGAGTGCAGGCCTGCTCAGCCTCTACCTGCACCACACACAAAAACTCATTTGACAAGTTTGGTAGTTTTGCATGACCATGATGCAGTTCGGACACTTGAAAACAGCCACATATTAGGAAGCATGAAACCTGAGCACCCGGGTGCCTGTCTCACCTGTCCCCTCAGCTGCTGTGTGTGTGACCCACCTGTGTGTGCTGCGCCTGACATCTCTGCGTCGCTCTGCCTGGATGTGAAGAGGGATCCTCCAGCACTGTGAGCTGTCTGAGAGAGCTATACCCGCCTCAGTCTTTCTCTCTCTCTCTCTCTCTCTCTCTCTCTCTCTCTCTCTCTCTCTCTCTCTCTCTCTCTTCTCACACACACACACACGCACACACACTCACACATTTGGCATATTCGCACACACGCTCCGAGAGACACGCAACACCAATACCTTCTACTCCCTCTCTCCTCCTCTGTCCAGTGGCGTACAGATGCGGTGCGCCCTCATTGCCTCCTGTAGATTGTAGTCAAGGTGACATTGGGCTGCCTGTGCACATGCACGCACACACACACACACACACACACACACACACACACACACACACACACACACACACACTATACACACACACAGTGCAGATTCCTCATACTATTTCACATCGCCATGAGAAATGCACCGGTGAGCCAGTCTCCCGCTCTGGAAATACGTGGCAAATCTGAGGCAGATGGATCCCAGGCTGCAGTCTGAAACAGATTCTGCACCACAAATAGTAGGCGCTGCTCAGAGGGACAAAAGGCCTGGACGCCGGCACCTAATTGTATGAGCTGCTCTGCACAGTATTGTAGAGTGTAGCACAGTTTCGGCTGGACACATGCATTTGGAGCAGAGACAAAATCTGCTGGAAGCTGAACTGTGAAGGTCTCACACTGCCAGACCGTGCAAGCTGCTGCTGCAGCATATGGAAAAAGTGAAGTAGCCCCATAAGCAGTAAAGCGCACAGACTAACAGCATTCTTGAGTTTTTATTAGGCTGGGGCTATGAGCAGATGTTAGTGAGATGGTTTTCAGAGATTTTGTTTTGCAAACTCCTGTTCGGCTTTGGACAATGACCCCAAACACTTAAAGGGGCTCTCAGAGTTGCCACAAGTTATCCCGAACACCACATGTAATTTGGAAGAAGCAAGGTTGCAGTAATAACTCAGTTTTTCCCACTATGTCATAATCTGAATGCAAAAGCTTCCGTTTACAGCCAACAGCAAATGTTATTCAGAGTTTTACTCTCATGGAATCAGTAAGGAAGATGCGATTTTCCAGTGATGGATTTTCTTTTCTTTTTTTTTATTTATTATTTTGGAACCAAAGTCTGGAATTCACAGTTATGTGACAATTTAGTTTTTTGGTAGAGACTCAAAAAGCAAAAAGGGAAGAAGAGCTGAGACACGAGCCAGCTGGAGTGTCAAATGTCAGGCCTCTGACATAGTGAAAAGGTTCTTCGATTTGACTTGGTGCACAAAATGGGATAAACATTTAAGCAGACAACATCCATCATAGGGTCATTATCAGCTCCATAATAAAAAAAAAGAAGAAGAAGCATTTGTTACTAATAATTTCCCTCCAATGGTTTAAGTAAAGTCTTGTGAAATGAGAACAAGGCCCTCCTCAGCAGGTGTGACCTGCTCACACCTGTTTTCCCTGCGGGGTTTAGTACTGTACGGACACTAATTTGGGTGTTTCTCTAACACTGGGTCCAGGCTGACTCCAGCTAAATGGATATTCAGGATGGAAGGTCTGCTGTGTTGCTCACAGATGCTGGGCCTCTGCTGCTCTCTGCTGGTAGCCTGCTAGAAGAGCAGCGCACAGTCCTGCTACCTGTTTCTCATATATTATCCTCTTTTGAATTTCACTGGTGCAACTGACACCAGTTTTCTTATTCATGCTATTTGTTTTGGTCCTTATCATTCATACATGGGCAAATAAGACAGCTGTAGCGGAAAAGGGGGGTAAGAGAGTACAGAATAGCCCTTTTCTACCTTGACCTGAAAGGAAGGAAAGTGATAAGACACCTGTGATCTGCGAGGGAAGGGAAAAAACTGACAAAGGAATGATAAAGATATGATATGAAGGACATAGGCTCATCACAGATGTACTGGTTTGTGCGTACAATATACCTTGTGTTTGTAGTTGTCCATAAAAAAATGGCAACGCGCCGATGTTTTGTAGGCTGCATTTTATGTAATGCATTTTGTATTCTTTATACAAATTAAAAAGATAGGTTCATATGTCTTATATTGGAGTCATGTTAAAAATTGATCACTGCAGGGCCAGTATGGGGAGGAGGAACATTTCTAAATATGATATCAGAATTTTTTTTTTTTATTCCTAAATGTCAATATCAGCCCTGGCCTCAACAAACCAGTACGGGTTGGCATCATAACGGCCACCTCATTAAAGCATTCATTTCTAAAACTTTCTCCGTCTGTGTAAGAGAAGAACATAACCTGAAGCTCATTGGTCAGGTCTTGCCAACGGTGTAAGTGAAGGACTTGTCTCCACATCCCAGTCTGTCCCATCCCACGCTCATTTGCATAATTGTCCTCCTACCCGGCACTCATTCCCTTTTATCCCCCAAAAAATCAATCGAAAGGTCGATGCAGAAGAGGAGGTTCGGCCACTCTGTGAGATTGGAAAGAGACAGATGTGGTGTGTTCCTCTTTGTTTTCGAGGTTGCTTACCTCACTCCATCACCATGCCATCACACTAAGATTTATGACCAACAACACGACCTGACTGCTACAGAGGAACTGTATGTTATGTAGGAATGAATCACTATTCCAAATCAGTGCATATGTATTTCTGAGAAATACTGTGCCAAAGCAGCGTGTCAGCGGTCTTAACAAGAAAAGTTTCCTGATTTGTCACTACAGATGTTTTCCAAGGAGGAGCCTTTTAAAATAGTTTTTTTGTAGTATATATTGTAGATTTGACATCGTTTGGTATTCTGTGGACAGCAAAGGAAGAATGTCATTGTAAAGGGAAATATATTTCCTTTTTGTGCATGACAATAAACTTTTAATTTAATTGAATTAGTTATGATTGCATGAAGTGACAGACTGGCCGTCTGGAATTTGGGCAAAATTCCAGAAGGGCCGCCCCCCTATGGACCCCTATGGGCCACAACTGATGCGTGGAAAGATTCACTCGGGTATAGGGCCGGTGTGTTGCAAATGCCAGAGCCGTTTTTTGATCCCAGTCCGTCACTGATTGCATGGCACAACAGCGCTTTTTGGCATATGAAATTCTCACTGCAAAGAAGTGTATCCTCTTGTTCTGGAAAAAGAAAGCGGGACTAACACTGAAGTTATGGCTCACGGAGATGATGGACACACTCCACCTTGAGAAGATCCGGGTTTAAGGACAAACTAGAAGATTTTGAGAACATTTGGCAACCTTTGGTATCAAGCAGAATCCTGATGGCATTGATCCTGGTTATTGTGGGTAGGGATTAGGGCCTCTCGTTTGTTGTTTTTTTTTTCTTCCTTATCTTTGTTTATATACTGTAAAACGAAGCACGGTAATGACAATTTTCTAACTAGATTTTTGAAGTTAAGATTCAAAATAAAAATATTTGAAACAGTTATAATTGCATTCTTCATCATTCAACATCACAAACGTGTACATGATTCAGTGTTGAAAGAGGTCCCAACCTATAATCATAGAGGGTCACACAAATTATATAAAAAAATGAAATTAATGAATAAAGGAAATTGCTTACTCACCCTTAGTATCAATATCATTTTGGGTTAATGTACCCAAGTTTCAGGATCTCTATCTCTGATAATTCTGTTGCTGCCATAGCAATACAACGGAGGTGAGTGGATTTCACTCTGTGGTGCTAAAAAATTTACACTTGAAAACAATTAAACGGCAACATTTCCTTCCACAAATGGTAACTCCCGGTGATTTTGGATAAAGCACAAAACAACACTGGAAAGACAAATTGCTGTTGAAATTTGTACGTGAGTGTGTGTTATGGTCATTTTGGACAGATGGTGGGGTGGCTGGGTGGAAACCCATCATTCCACCACCTCTCGTGGAGGTTTATGAGCTTTTGCCTAACTCCACACAGTTCTCTACACGCTGCCTTTTAAAATACTGCTGTGTGTGTGTGTGTGTGTGTGTGTGTGTGTGTGTGTGTGTGTGTGTGTGTGTGTGTGTGTGCACGTCTGAGAGAGGCGGTTCTCTTTGTGTTTTTTCTACCTTTATGATCATTCTTGGGATTCCACAAATCTACACTTTGACCCCTGATCTCTTAAACTGTTCCGGGATGTTTATGTAAATGATCACTGAATTGAAGCTTGCTGTAATTTGGCCACTCTGGCGTCAGCTAGTTGTCTAAATAACTGTAGTGTTTAAGTGTATATGAGTGAATGTCGGAGAGAGAGAGAGAGAGAGAGAGAGAGAGAGAGAGAAAGAGAGAGAGTGACAGAGAGAGTGTAGTAGTAGTAGCCCCCGTGGGGCAGTCGGGTTTGCGGCACAGTCTCAAGGCACTTCATGACAGGACATCGGACATATGACACAAACAAATAGTCCCTACATCAGACACCAACAGACATAACATGAAGAACATACATCACACACACTACAATACACTATACACCCTTGGGTATGACCAGGCCAGCTGGACATCTAGCTTATTTTGACTGATTCAAGGCTTTTATGGCTTTCGGTACAAAAGAGAATTTGGATCTGTTCTTGGTCAGAATGGGTGGGCAACGCCTAGATGGCAGTAGTTTAAAATGAAATGCCAGGGTGTGTGTGTAGTCACATACAATGTTATTGGCCTTTCTCACCACTCTGTCTTTATAAATATGTTCAATGCTTGGTAGTGTTTTCCCAAGTAACTTGCTAGCAGTTGTAACTGTTTTTCTGATAGTCTTTTTCTGTGACTCAGTGGCATTTCCGTGACAGAGTGAGAGAGAGATAGAGAGAGATAATAAATGAGGAAGAAAGAAGGATAAATCACATCCTTCTAAATCATTTTGGCTTTCAACCCCCAAATAAGAAGTGCTTTCTCCTCGTGACCACCTAATGTGAATAAACATGCACAGAACAGGGAAAGAACTGTGACAACCAAGGATTTGAATTGTTCTATTTGATTCATTATGATAGGAAGCCAAGAGAAAGGTAAAACAGCTATTATTTTACAATGAGATTGGAAAGAATAGGACACATTTCCATATTGAGAGCAGTTGGTGAAGAGGGGGAGCTGATGTGTCTGGCCAGCTGCCATCACAGGCATTGTTCTGCTGCAGCAGACTGATGTGCACAGGCTGACACACATCTGGTCAACAGTGTTTCTCTGTGCTTTTGATATTATTCTCTTTGTCCAGTGACACTAAAATTAGGCCCGTTGCATTAGTGGGGAAATCAGGGTTAGGGGGGTTAGGCTTTTAGGATCAAATTTCGATAGAAGCTTTACAGTTGCACCACAAATCGCTCAGCAACTACAGCTGTGCAGCATCTTGGAAACACATTAGGGAATTGGCTGTGGACGGAAACATAAATGTCTTTTATATGACAATGAAATTTGCAAAGGAGATATCAGATAGAGACACAAGTTCCCAGTTTGGAGACAAGAACAGCCGGCTAAACTGAATAAAGAGTTGCTTTTGGGTTAGCAGTCAGCAGGATCATTTTCCCTCACAGTAACTCCACAGTAAATATAGCCACTAGCCTAGGTGCGGTCCACCGCTACTTTAGATGATATTATCCACTTGTCAAAACTATAGTAACACATATCTACTTACTACGAGCTGAGATGCACGTTGCAAGTGTTCAAACTACAGCATAATGATTAGGTCATCGAGTTGCAAGCGAGACAACATCATGAATAAAATATTTTTTCATTACAGAAACTCACTTAAGGTAGGATGATTCTAATCCAAGTTATTCCAAACATCTTTGTTTTGAACTACTTCTAAATTCATAGTTTTCAAAACATTTTTCAAAGCATTAACAACATTAATTTCTAATGTAAATTCAAAATGTAAGCAATTAACTGAAACAAGTTAGTGGACAATGGTGGCCTAAAGGTTAAAGAAGCTTTAGGCTTTTTAGTTTGTGACTGGGAGATTGCTGGTTCAATCCCCAGACCGAAAGGATTGAAAAAAACATCTGGGTGGAGCTGCTCATTGGCCAGAAGATCAGACTGGGGTTGTACTGGGCAGCTTCCACGTATGAATGTGTAACTGTGTGAATATGACAGGTAGTTGTTGCAAACGAGAATTTGTTCTCAATTGACTTACCAGGATAAATAAAGGTAAAAAAAAAAAAAAAAAAGATTCTGCGCAAATGAATAAGTGATAACAAGTTGTGCTAATCTAGCTATTATCAGTCATGTTATCCTCCAACATGGCTGAAATTATGGTCCAAAACTGGCCAAGTGTGGCTGTGTATCCTTTGGATGAATCTAAATTTCACAGGGAAACAGAATCCAAAATGACTAAACATAAAGTTAAATGGGCATCTAACATTACGTGGTCATTGTTCCCTACAAACACTGGATGGTGCTCTTGTCCAACTTCCAGCACATCGTGCATCCAAACTGCATAACTGAGTACAGCGCTGCCGTGCTCCGTATGCAGGAACCAAGAAGATAAGACAGACTTTATTAATCCCACACTGGGGAAATTCACACACATCAGAATAAGACAAATACGCATAAAAAAGACATGGGGAAAAAATATTATAAGAAATAGAATAAATATAATAAGAATGTAAAAAAAACTAAAAGGTTCAGAGCTGCTGCAACAGGCTGCAACTCACGTAGCACCATCTTGAACATGTTCTTTAAAAAATCCCAACAAATAAATGCTGGTGCCGATGATTTATTTCATTAGTATACGTAGAAGAAGAAGAAGAAGAAGAAGAAGAAGAAGAAGAAGAAGAAGAAGAAGAAGAAGAAGAAGAAGACATAATGTATTAATTCCTGAGGGGAAATAAAATGTTTTCATTTAGTTATTTTTACACACACACACACAAAGGCCCGAAATACACACCTATGCACAAATAGGACAGTATACACATGCATTATTGGAGAGATGTCAAAGCGAGGACAGGAACCCAGAGCAGTTGCCCTGGAGGCCAGTCCATACTCTCACACTTGGCTAAACGTGGGGCTTGAACCAGTGACCCTTCGGATCCCAATTAAAGTCCCCACGGACAAACTGCGACAAAAAAAAATGTTGTCGCCATTTTCAAGGGTTTTTTTGGGGGGCAATTTTGTTGCCTTTTTTAGTTTTTTTTCTCCAAAGTTTTTGTCGGTTTCCCCGACATTTGTCGCCTTTTGATGTTTTTGTCGAGTTTTTTTCCGACAATTTTTAAAAAAATATTTTTGTCGCTTTTTTCAATACATACTGTACGTGTCCGAGAAACTCCCTAGCTACTGTAGTTGGAAATCTCTTTACTTGTGTAAAGCGTCCTTGGGTTTCATGAAATGCCCTATTAATCTAAGTTATTATTACAACATCCAAAGTAGACTAAGTTACCGTATGCTACAATTGAAATGCATCTGTAACTTATTCTCTTATTGTAAATGAAGGATTTTCTTTCTGAGCAAAATATTCATCTCAACTATATGACCTCCTGGTAACGCTAACTCAGTACTATATACAGGGGGCAATAAAGCACCATAAAGAAAAGACCTTTACAACAGCTGGTGTGGTAAAAACACCAAAACAAACTGAAAGTTACACATAGCCACTTTAAGGATGTACAGAATCTCCTAAAATTGTAGATTACATGTACGTGAGTCATAAATAAAGCCACTTCTCTTGGCATTTTTGCATAACTATCTTTGTTTAACATGTATTTATTCAGCATCAATTTTACTACTAAGGTCAAATTTGAGACCTGTGTAGGCCTCCGTACACATTCTGAGGGTTGAAAATGCAGAGTGCTGACAGGAAGTGCAGGGCTGAACTCCTCAGAATAAGATTACAACAAATATACTGTGGGACTGTGAGACAGTAAAGCATCATGGGCCAGACAATATAATTCTATCATTGGCTGAAAATAAGCCTGGTTGTTGGTCTAGTGATTGAATCATTCTAAATAGAAAATAAACCAAAAGCAGAATCAGTGATCAGAAAGTAGCTGGAGCCCTGTCTGAAGGAAGTTTTGTTTCTAAACAGCGCATGGGATTAAATTGTTTGCCCGTCTCACTTGAAGATGATGGAGGCTGTTTGTTTGCTCGGGCTGACGCTGTTTGCTTTGGACGTTCTCCTACGTGCCTAATGGTTTACACTGGTCCAGTCTGGAGACATTCTGCTCATAAACAAAGGCCACAGCGCTGCAGAGGTAAAACCTCTCCCCTCCACTCCTGTCTGGAAATATTGTAGGTTCAAATCCCAACAGCAGCATAGGCTGCTGGGGAGGGAGGGGGTCTTAACAGTAGTAAGTGAGATCGTCGGCTTTATTCGGGCCAGGTCTGACTGTCTGGAAGGTTTTCCACAGGTTTGTTTCAGATGATCGTTGAAGACCTCCAGCTGGAGTTTGGAACTGTCAGCTTAACAGCATGTTAAGGAAAAACTCAGGAGCAGCACAACTCATTTCACATACTGAAATGACATACAAAATGAAATTGACTTCACATGCTCGAGGAAAGAAAGAATTCGGGGCACGCAGTACAGTTTAACCACGAGGTGTTCTCGCGTCGTGCTGTCCCAACTCTCTGAAGTTCCTGTCTTCCTGAAGGAGTATTTAAACTCATGCTGGAGGCGTTTAAGTTCAGCTGAACCTGCAAAGTAAACACATATGCTAAAGCCTAGTTCAGCCTATCTCTCTCTCTGGGAAGTATGCAAAAGTGTGGCAGGCCCACCAACCTCCAAAAGGAGACAGTTTTGAAATATAACATCCCCTTAGTTCTCCTGCACACTGGCTGCGTGGCGTGAGCGTGGCGTTTCTGTTGCGTGGCGTTTCTATTGCCTGTCAGCTGCGTGGCGGCTGCGTGGCGTTTTCTATGTCTTTTCATACCAGAAACGTGTCTGGCGCGGCGCTGCTGCTGCTAGCCTTGTCTGTACACATGTATGTTTCCCATTGATAAAATGAACTCAAGCAGTAGTATACTTCGTGTTAAACATAAACATATACTGATTTGATTACAGCAAAGACAACATTGGCAGTATTGACGGCAAAATAGGCTACAGAATATTTCCTTCTGTATATTTTAAAATCGATAATTATTTATTATTTATATTTTTAAATTACATTTATATCTGCATTTATTTCAAAACCTGGAGACTTTCAAACATCAACATGTCATTTATTAAATGTATTCGTGTCAAAATGACATATAAACATCTTTTCCTATTCTATTTTGCCTGGAAATGCGTGAAAAATAGGTGTCGGTCCTATTTCTAGCATGCACACGTATCACGCAGGCAGTGTGCAAGCTCTTACCTGTTAACATGGGAGCCGAATTAAAAACGGACACGCCACGCAGCTGACAGGCTCACGCCACGCAGCCAGTGTGTAGTAGGCCTGATCATTGCAGCCGCCTAGATTCCCTGGATCTATGGAGGCACAAAGTTGAAATACTCCTCTGCCTGCAAAGGTTCATGGAGTTTGTAAGTTGGAAATTCCACAACAAAACAAACAAAGATATATGGTGTGTTCTTGGTAAGAGAACAATCTACTTTAGCCATATGTTCATGAATTAAAAAGAGATGGATTATCAGAAAGCGACCCAAAGACAAACAGGATCCGAATTTACTCTCATAGCGCACATTTAGGACGTTAGGCTAGGCACGTCGTGACTCCAGCTCTGTATTGATTTATCTAGAACTGTATGTGAGAAGATCTCCAAGTATTTTCCTAAATGTTGCACTATTTCTTCTTCTTTGTTGTAAACAGTTACAATGCCAGTCTGTCAGGGTTTACAGCATGTTCTTTATGGATTAGACATAAAAAAAAATACTTTTTTGAATTTTGCAACCAATAAAATCCCTCTTTTAGATTTTTCAGATGCAGTTACTTTATGTTTACTTAGGTGGAAATTAAGCACTGCAACACAGTAAATGGTGGATTTTATCCATTCTCCTGCTTGTAGAGCTACTGTACACATTAAAATATGTGGCGTTTTTTTACTAAAGACCTCTGATCTTCAGAATCACAATTAAAGAAAAGGTGCATTTTTTGTTTATCTAACACACTGTAATTGTTCTTTCCGTCCATACAGGCCACAAAGAGCTCTTTTAGCAATTTCAAATGTAAGTGATGAGGGACAACATCCACAGTCCTATTTCTGTGCGAAACATACTTCCAAAGTTCAGCCAATGCAAATATCTTTATTTGGCTTCATTTGTGATAGACAAATCAAGTAGGTATCTTCCATAGTTAAGGCCTCTTTACAGTCGCTGCACCTGACCTGGCGTGCGCCAATGTGACTTCAAAATGACGTAGACCATCGCAGCTGACCTGTCGCGCGCCTGTCGTTACGTCATGTCACTAGTTGCAGTCTTCTCCTGAACAGAAGTGTCGCTAATGAGGAAAGGCTATTGACTGTGCTATTTCTACAGACTAGAAGAAGAAGAAAAAGATAAACAATGGCAGCATGGGCGATTTTTAGACCCTTTTTAGGGTTTAAAAAATTATAATATTAAAAAACTTTTATTTAAAAGTTTTTATTTAAATTACAGGTTCAAAGGGCTTTAATATCCTGTGTAGCTGTCGCCGATGCTATGCACCTGTAACCCAGTCAAGGTAAGGGTAGTTTTGGCCAATCAGAGGAGGTTGTGTCAGACTCTCTATGTAATCTGTCAGAGGGAGAGCAGGAATGAGGTTGTAAAGTTTAACGTTGGTAGTGCCCAGAGAAGAAGTTGGTAATTGAACACTTTTTCAAGGCACTGTATCCATGTCACATTCTCATTAGGGGCTGAGCCCCCCTAAAGGTCTGATCCTAGAATCGCCCCTGAATGGCAGAACTGGCAGCAGCATTGACGTCAATGGTTCAATTTGATTTGATGACCTACTTCGTCGGATCAAGCCTTTCATTCACCATAAAAAAACTCATCTTAACCCAGTAAGTTTACAAGAGAGACTTGCAGTCACTCTGAGAGTCCTGGCATCCGGTTGTCCTCAAACTCGTCCATGCTTCCTGTTTCTGCTTTTTTCGTGTGCCCCTGATAAAAAGGTGGTGCACGACCTCTGGTTGCGCACTTAAAATCCTGGCGCACCAGCGAGATCTACGTCATTTTTACGTCACATTGACGCGCAACAGGTCGGCTGCGGCGACTGTAAAAAGGGCAGAGGTCGCGCAGAAACTGGTGAAACAACAAAAACAGGGAATTTGGTACTAAAAAGATTAACTTTGCAAGATACCAATTTGATTAGTTGCTGATCATTTTTCTCTCATTGAATAATGGAATAATAAACAAATAAACTGTAATACGTAGAAACTTATTAGGGACTGTTGGTTATTTATTTAAGGGGCCACCGGACAAGTTTTGGGACCTTTAGTCAAAAGAGACCTGACCCTCTCTTCTTCTGCAATACATTTTGGATGACCCTTCCACACGATTGGGAGAAAAAGGATAACCCTCCCCAACAATTTATTGTACTGATTGAGCTAGCAAAGCAGTTTGTGTTTATATGTGCAAGTGGAATTTATTCAGTTTGGGAAATCCCACGGTCTGTAAGCTACAGGTCTGGCTGACTAAATAGGGAGGGACCCATCTGCTAGCGATAGGGGCCGAGACTGAGAGAGCTACATGGAGCTAAATGGATAAATATGCACCAAACAACCCACTTTGAAATGTTGCTCTTCTCATGAATACAAAAGTTGGGAGACCCTCCCCTGTAGACTAAAAAAAATTGGATGACCATCCCATTAACAAAGAATAAAAACACATGACCCTCCCCTATTTTCCTCCGGTGGTCCATTCCATAAATACCAAACGATCCTTTAGCTTCCTGACACATGCGTTAGTTCAGTCTAAAAACCTACTTCCTGTCTCTGTCCTGAATTCCTGCTCTGTTCCCAATACACATTCTAATCCCAATCCCATCAATCCAGTTCCAGTCCCACTCTTGCTCCAAATTTCAACCCAGTCTTATTTGAACTGCTCTTAATCAAAATTCTACTAATTTCAAGTCTAGACGTCAAAATGTCCTACTACAGAAAGCCAGCCCGCCCACTACTCTCTGCTACTGCCAATCAATTTGAAGAAACTCTTCTTGACAGAAACTCTGCACATCTTCCATCTCAGACTGAAAACATGTCAGACTGCACCTTGGCCAATATAATTAAATTTGACAAAACATTTCATTATCTCCCATTGTCTCTAAATGTAGCACTTGAAGTATCTAATGAAGTCGATGTACTTGCATGATTTTTGGTGTTGTACCCATATAGTTGAATGCATTTATTGTAAATTGCTTTTGTTAAAAGCATCAGCTAAATAGATGTAAAAAGAAATTCTATTCCCACTCTACTGGCCGAGCCCCAGTCTTATCCCAGGTCAAATCGAACATCAAATTAAATCCCAATATCAACCCCAGTCCAACTCCCCTGTACCTACTTCCAGTTCCAGCCCCATTCTTGATCCCAGTTTCAATTCCTCTATCAGACGATAGAACTTAGACCTAGTCCTTGGTGCTCGTTCTGTTCCCTGTCTCTAATCTCAGCCCCACTCTCCCAAATTCACAGACCCTGCAGTGCTGACACAGCTGGACTCACACTGGACTCCTGTCACCACCACGGGGACTACACTATCTTTGAAAAGGAAGTGGACTGTCTTTACGCTTCAGGGCTTTTCTTATTTCCTGTTTAGGCCAACCAATCAGAATAGGATTCGCATGCAGGAACGGACCATCAGCTCAGCGGACTGTTGGGAAACATTTGCGAGGGTTAGCGAGGGCATCGGACGCAGTTTACAGTAAGTAAACCAAGATGACTGAAGCTACTGGGTCACGACTGGTAATGGTCTGACCCGCCGACAGAAGAGGGACGCTTATACAACCCTTTTTGAAAAATGACTGATCTTTGAGCTACATTGTGTTGGTTTACATTACATAAACCAAACCGAATGCGTTGTTGTTGTTTTCGACATTTGCCTCATTGTTTATGTGTTGCCACTGTGACTTATCACCAGCGGTGTAATGTAACGACGTACAAATACTTTACTTTACTTAAGTACATTTTTCACGTATCTGTACTTAAGTAGAATCAATAGTGCATACTTTTGACTTTTACTTCGTTACATTTTGCAGCAATTATCTATACTTTCTACTCCACTACATTTCTACAACGTTCCGTTACATTTTTGTTACATTTTCAGATCAGTTTTTCACCCTGCCAAAACGTCTTCCTGACCATCACGTTTGCAGTCCGCAAGGAAGCCTTCAGCAGCGGCTCCTGCACCGGCGGCAGTCCGTCCAGCTCGCGATATAGGCGTCTATGCTTACGCAAGTCAACGTAACCTGATTTGTACAGGTCCTATCCCCTGACCAATCGGCTTTCCTAACTTTATCCACTCGAGGTGAAATGCCTAACCCCAACCAATCCAGCTGCTTCTTAGGGCAGGTCTTGGCGTAGCCATAGTGGGATTCGTAATTTTGCGTCCAGCTCCCGGTACTGCTCGCGATATTACGAATCCCAGTATGGCCACGCCAAGACCCGCCCTTCAATAGCATTTATTGTCTAGGCGCGTACCGCTCCCAGGTATTACCGCCATTACTGCTGCTGCTCCCAATACTCTGCTTGGTCATATTGAAGCAACCGTTCACATAGGGTTAATATACAACTCCTATATCTATCTTAAAAACACTCCCGGTCCTCCTCAGCTGTGAAGCCACGTAGCCTACTTGTTGTCCAAGCCTGTGTGTTCTCGCTAGATAAATGTGTGCAGCATTCACTGTCCCGTGGGAAATAATGCAAATAGATAGATTACCAGAATTGTCAGAATGTAAACTGGGCCACAGATGGTAAGCACAATTACATTAACCTAAAACTAACTTAATTAAAATACCACAGCCCATACTGTTTTTTTATTTTTTATTATTAGAATATAGACATTAACAGAATAAATTGTTATGCAAGTACTTTTACTTTTAATACTTAAAGTACATTTAAAATCAGGTACTTTTTACTTTTACTTAAGTAGGGTTGTCATTGTGGTACTTCTACTTTTACTAAAGTAAATATGTATCTGGTTATTTGTACTTGTGTATATATGCACCTTTTAAGTAAAAGTTGCAACCATGCCAAAACCAGCGCCACACAGGAGCGATTCTCTAAACGGTCTCTGTCTGACAGGAGTGTTAGCTACATGAACGTGACCGTCAATCACAAGTTTTTCTGTCAGTTGGATTGAATGACCACCTTCGAGTTTTGTGGAAAAACGTGGCCAGAAATGTAGATATATCTGCCGCTGTAGGACTTGAAGACCAACTACAGGAAAAAGGAGAGGGAGTTAGATTTTTAAGTGGCATGTGGCATTTGCCAGTGGCATGTTCTTCCGGTACTTCCGTATGCCAATTGCGATTGTGTGTGAATTGACGCCGTAGCAGTAGGAGGAAGAATGTGTGTCTGAGGGAAAAACACAGGACTTTCACCCCAGAGACCGGAGCTCGTTTCCCGCGAGTCACGTTTGCTTTCCCCGTTCTTGTTATTTTATATATTTTTACTTTATTTTATATATTTTACATCTATATTTTACATCAAATCTAACGTTATAAGTTATTATATTTTACGTCTTACAGTGAAGGACATGCCACTTCCGGTGGCACATGCCAAGACATGCCATTTCCGGATGCCACATGCCACTTAAAAATCTAACTCCTGGGAAAAAGCCAAAAGCCAGGTAGACAAACTAGCTGGATGATGAATGAGCTGCGTGTCCTTAGAGTCATAGGTTAGCTACATTACCCCAATTCCTGCTTTCTTTGAATAAATAAAGGTTTAAAATAAAATATAAGCTATATATCGGCTGTCTATTAGCTAATGTTTCAACTGGTTTAAGTGGTTTAAATAACCATATGAAGGAGGTACTTGTGAGAAATAAACATTATAGAGTAACATTGTTTCCGTCCAGCTGGTGGCTCAGTGCATTTTAACTCTCAGTCAAACCTGTTCTGGTTAATGGTGCTTCCCTCCATTTGAAAGAATAGGTCAGTGAAATGCATAGGCCTAGCTATATATGTATTATGTTTGCAATGTTCCCTTGTAGCTAATACATGTGGCACATCCCAGATATGTTTATAAGTACGCTATAAGTACACTTTTACAACACTAACAATGTTGGTTTCTTTTATAAAATGGCTAGCTTAAATCAAGCCATCTGATTGGTTTGTAGCTGTGACATAATAACCACATGACAACAACCACTATGATTTGAATTCCTTTGCACAATAAGTATCACTCCGTGTCTGAGAAAAAAACGTGAGAACTGAACGGACTGATAGCTGTTCTGCACACACACTGCCATGACAGAGCTAATTAAAAAAATTAAAAAAAAAATATAATTCTAAGAGTGCGCTATATTTCAAATATTTCACCGCTTTACATTGCCGTTAGACAGCCCTTTCCGACGGGGAACTGAAGCCTTATCTATGCTATCTTAAGCCACTGGACCCCGTTGACAAAAATAGTAATTTTACCCAGCAGAAAAAACGGGAGTTGCTGGTCTATCGCTGCCTTGATTGGTTGGTTAGTTTGTGTTATTTTGTGTCTTTCTTTAGCGTTAAGCAAAAATAAATAAATAGCCTGTGCTAGTGTTGGCTAATGTTACCTCCGCTTCACATCGGGCCTAACAACGCCCCCAGCTGTGTTATAATCACCACATACCACGGCCTGTCGTGAGATATTGCTTTAACATTATATTTTTTACGAGTCAATTACTCCCACTCTCATTTACGCAGAGAGACGGTGGTGGTATATCACGTGGTGTTAAATATGTTTTCCAGGTCACATGATCAGGAGATAATGACACAACAATGTCACGAGAAAGCAAATCTCAAACATTAAGAAACAATGAATTCATTCATTCATTCATTCATTCTTT
The DNA here is from genome assembly GCF_004354835.1 of Perca flavescens. Classification (NCBI taxonomy): domain Eukaryota; kingdom Metazoa; phylum Chordata; class Actinopteri; order Perciformes; family Percidae; genus Perca; species Perca flavescens. Next base: position 33,354,506 of record NC_041333.1, on the reverse strand, counting down.
TCTTTCTATTCACATAGGGATAGTTTGTTTCCCCCCTCTTCTCTTTCACCAGAAACTTGAGGCACAATGAGAAACTCCGAGGGTCTTCTCTCCAACATTAAGTAGCCTACTCTCAGAAAGAATCCTTGTTAAATATGGTTCTCAACATTTGGTCATCATTGGTCATTACTATTAAGAGGTTTTAATTTGAATCATCTCTTTATTGTTATTCAAGTCATTTAATTACTCCAGAATGGTTTTGATTTAGAGGGCTATGTAATAATGTAAATACTTGGAAATGAGTATTTTTCTTTTTGGCTAGCAGGTGTCTGTAAAATGCACATATCAGGTCATCTCAAACCTTTTTTCAGTCAACAATTCAACCACAGTTTACACTGCAGGTTCAGGGGGGGGAACCCACATCATCTTTTTTTCTCTCAATTCAGTTTCATTTAAAGTGACTTTAGCTTAAAATAAGGAAAAAATATCTTCCCATTCAAAGTAAAAAACGAACAAATAAAAAAAAAAACAGTGTACACTTTATATTCTTGGGACAGAGTGTACACAAGTGCATGAGGCTAAAGCAGAAACAGCTATTGTTTCATTTCCCTTTACCTTTTATCTGCTTTTATTTTTTTTATTTTTTTTTAAATAACATGTCACACACGATAACCAGCACAGACATGGGTCTGCATTGGGGCAAACAGTATGTTTCCACACAAAGAAATGCACACATCCGTACATGCATACTACACACACACACACACACACACACACACACACACACACACACACACACACACACACACACACACACACACACAGGGTAATGGACAGGGTAATAATCCTTTTTTTTTATTCGGACATTCTTTGCACAGTTATCAGTTGTGTGTTATCATGCTGTCCCAGCATGGCTTGAATAGTCATGGTTAGTCACTGCTCAGCTCAGTGGGAGTATTCCCTCACTAAAAAGGTTCTTGTCCTCACAACGATTGCAGAAACACACGCACGTAGAGGACACAACACCAGCTCCTTTGAATCTTTATGACTGGAGCTGCTTGGTGACGCACCGCTCAATACTGGGAGGGAAAACTGTAAATCACTGAGGCAATTTCACCTCGGACAAGGACGCAGGTTTGTTTATAGCTGCAATCAGCGAAAATGTATCGAGGCTTTGGACTTTTCTGTTGAAGTGTCCACTCTTTAGAAATAACTGTTCCTTTTCTGTAGATACAGGACTGTTTGTTGTTCCTATTGTCCTTTCTTGCTTGTGATGTTGGTAACTGGCCTCCTTTAACTTAAAATATTCTATATTTTTGGCAATATAGAAGAGGAAGAACTACTTTATTAATCCCCTTTTGGGGGAATTTTTTTCCCGTTGTTATTGTAGGCCTGAAATAGACACATATGCTCACACAGGACTTGTAAAGACATGTAGGGATATAATGATTACCGGTGTTACGGTAAACCACAATAAAAGTGGTGACGATAAGCTAGCCTGCCTCTCTTAGTTATGCTATTATAAGTTCCTTCCTTCCTATGACACACTGAGCTGCTCTCTCATCTCTGTTTTTATTTGTTTCCTTTTGTATGCATCCTGTCCCAGAAAAGCTTGTTACTAACCTAGCTCTGGGGAGTTTAGTCACAGAGTAGTCAGGATCCGGTATAGGAGACTGCACTACTCAGCATGACACGATGTGTCCTGCTATGACATGAACTTCCACGACTACCTTCGAAGTCACTGTTCTATTATCTTTAATGTGACTATTACGCCACTGTTCATCACACCCCCAACCGGCCCCGTCAGACACCACCTACCAAGAGTCTGGGTCTGCCGAGGTTTCTTCCTAAAAGGGAGTTTTTCCTTGCCACTGTCGCAACAGCCACTGCTAATGCTTGCTCTTGGGGGAATTACTGTAATTGTTGGGGTTTTGGAATTTATAGAGTGTGGTCTAGACCTACTCTATCTGTAAAGTGTCTCGAGATAACTCTGTTATGATTTGATACTATAAATAAAATTGAATTGAATTGAATTGATAACAATTACCGTTTTCATTTAAAATATCATTATTATCACGGTGGATTACCACAGTGTGGAAAACGTGTTTAATCCTTCCCAGCTTCATCTGAGTCTTCTGAAGTTGTGTGTACAGTTTTACATGTTGATTTTGATGATGAAGAAAGCAAGTATATAATTAGTGGTGTTTCTCTGATTACATATTGTCCTTCATGTCTTAAGTTAAATATGTGGATTTGTATAATTTAAACCTGCACTACTGGAAATGTTCCTGACAAATAAGCTGTTTACATGCTGAACCCTTCATCCTTTGACGTTAAAAGTTGCACTTTTGATAAGGTTTTGCCTATATTTTTGTAATATAATAAACACTGTTACACTTTTTGAAACTATTTCAGCTTGTGTAGGCTTATCAGTGCTTTCTGAACATATTGAACACACTTTTTAAAAATACCGCGATAATACCGAAAACCGTGATCATTTTGGTCACTATAACCATGAGGTTGAATTTTCATACCGTTACCTCCCTATAGACATGCATTGTTGTCATTGTTGTTCTACTGTTCTGTCGCATTGTAAGCATTCAGTGCAGTTATGGTTTCGGTACTTTGCTCAAGTGCATCTGGGCAGCAGCCAGGAGGCGAACTGGCACCTTTCCGTCTACCAGTCCACACTACGTACAGACTGGTCCGTGGTGGACTTGAATTGGCCAAGTCCTTCCAGACAGAGCTACTGCCGCCCTGTATTGGTATATCTTGGATATTGAGTTCCGAATGATCCCAAACATAGCATGCACAGCATTATTTTTCTCAACAAAAAATAGCACTTACTGAGGTAAATGGCAAGTCTGACAACCAAACAATTATGTTTATATTCCTTACCATCTTTAATCTTCCCCAAATTGAGGAAATAGGCAGCCAGCAGCTCATCTACATCTGTTAGTGGAATGTTTAGGAGTCTTGCACTTGTTGGTTGTTTCCTGCTCTCTGTGTTGGTTCATTTATGCTACTCCAGTCTCTCATCAACAACCACAGAAACTGTGTTCGACAGCTGAGACTTGTTCAGTTAAAATTAATGCGTTAAGAGGATTATTGTAACAGCTGTTTTACAAGCTGAATATTAAATAAACTTAATATATGCAAAATAAACACACAGCCAAATTTAGATACAAATGTGAATTTATTTACTGCACTCGCCTGTAGATTCCCACATTCATGCAAATGCCTCGACCATAAAAGTTAAGGAACACAACCATGTCTCAGAGCACATGATTTATGAAGAGTCATTTGCAATTCTCTCTTTGACCTCTTTTAACTTATTATGAATCCAAATCTAAAGGCTCTGTGTGATTCAGTCGCCAGGAATTTGTATTTCAAATGAGCAGTGGTTCTGGATATGAATAATGAGGTTGTGAATTATTTGAATACATATGGTGGAATATATTGAGTCTGATGTGTACAGGCAGCTCCAAAGCATGATTTCCACGGGGGTCTTAAAAAGCCTAAAAAAGTCTTACATTCACAAAAGTATTGTGTTCTAGGTCTTAAATAATTTGAAACAGGTCTTAAATTTTCCTACATTCATGTAACGCTCCCTCTCATGCTCATTGAAATGTTTTTTTTTTATTCTGTGGTGTTGTAGTTCTTTCTTTCGCTCGTCCAAATATAATTTGCTGTATTTGTACAGATCATTATTACTCTGTGTCGCTTTCATTCAATTTGAATACATTTATGCACTATGCAAGTACTTTTGTGACTCTGCATTTTGTTGTACTTTTATCTCGTGATATATGTCTTAAATTTAATTTATCAAGGTCTTAAAAAAGTCTTAAATTTGATTTGGTAAAACCTGCAGAAACCTTGTAAAGGGTACCTGTGTGAACTTTATTTAACACTGACCATAACCTTCCAAATATTAGAAATATTAGGAAGGTGAAGACTTTCCAAACATTAACTAGGTTTGACTCACCATAATTGATCATTATTTAGACCTGTATATTAACAGTCTATACGAATCAAAGTGTGATTCTAACTATGGTGCATTTACACGAACCAATGTTTCACATGGTCTCTTCCAGCTAAAAAGACTTTGATCAGCCCACAAGGACCCTGAACGCCTCTCCAAACATGTGATAACATTTAAAAACATACATGCCTGTCAAGCCGAAATTAGAGCTTTTGTTCTAGACTCCTGCACAGCTCACGATACACAGTCTGCATCCAAAAGCAATGTGAGTCTATTTTTACCGTGTCATACTTTTGTCTGGGCTGTTCGGGGGCTGGTGACCTGCTTCCTCTGACAGCATGGAAATACAACTGAATGAGTTACTAATTAGATTATAACATGCATCTTAAAAATGGATTCTGGGTCACATTGGTCACAGTTGTAGGAGGCATAAACAGCTCACTGCTGCTACAGTTTGCAAAAGATTGAAATTGTGTTCATTTTGTAGGAATGAATGATTCATGTACGGTCTAACGATATTTTTGTGCAATGTACTTAAATTAGTAGGCTCGTCATCTTTCTGTATCTTATATATTTTTAATCTTGTATCGCAAACCCAAACAGGTTGCTATTATACTTGTACCTTTTAACATGCAGATTCTTTTTCTTCTCTCTTTATTTTTGTTGGTTGGGTGCAATTTTCATGCAAAAAAAGCTCTGTAGTTATTTTTCTAACTGAGAAAGGGAAGAAAAAGCTAAAGCATAGATATAAGACAGCCATTGTGCGTGCAGCCAAATACCCTTCATAGTGGCATGCAACTAGCCAACGTAGAGGAGATCAGAGGAACAAGGTACTTTACATTCCTTTAAGTAATGCAATGATGGTTAAACTGTAACCTGTAGACTAAAACAAATTCAGAGGGTCTGTTTCTAATTGTCTTGTGAAATTTCATTAAGCTTCTATAAAGAATAATCGGACAAGCCTATGTTTAGGGCTACAATAAATATTAATGGACAATGCATTTGCGAAGTGCTGCAAATACAGGAAGAAAGGAAGTGCCTTAAACCTGCATTCTATCTGAATTCCAGCAGGGGGCGACACGTGCGGTTGCAAAAGGAGGTCGGTTTCTGTAGAAGTCTATGAGAAAGTGACCCACTTCTCACTTGATTTATTACCTCAGTAAACATTTTCATAATGAGTTTATGGTCTCAAAAGTCTTCTGCAACACAGAATGATGTTAATTTTTTGAATTATGGTCTCGTTGATTTTAAAGTCGTCGATATAGCAAGGGGTGTTTTAGGGCGTGGCTATGATGTGATTGCCAGTGAAAGTGTGTAACGTAACGTGGCTCCTCCCTCACTCCTCCCTCTGGTCTAAAATCGTCACATCCGAAACCAGGATGGCTGCGCCCGTAACGGCAAACTCAACATCTCATAGAAGATCTCCACAAACCAATGGGTGACGACACACATGGATGGCACCTGGCTGCAACTAAAGATTATTTTTGTTATTGATTTATATGCTGGTTTCTGCTGCACCCATGTGATCAGAAAATCAGTTAATGCTGATTAAAAAGAAACATATTTTGCTCTAACTGCTGGTTAGAGCAAAAAAAGGCTGTATCAACTTTGATTTAATTACTTAAGTGTAATAAAGACACTACAGGAACTATGTTGATATGTATTTAACTAACAACAATTGAATGAATAATTAAATCCCTGAGTTTTATATTTAATTTGAATTGTTTAAATTGAATAAGCTGTAAGAAAAGACTTAGGGAAGGGAATTGTGTCCCTCCACTATCTGTAACTCTGATAAAATTAGCTTTATAGAGCCAAACTGTATATGCTCCAGTTTTAACTTTGATGCTGAACTGCACTCAGGCTGGGAAATAAATCTGAATATCTCATGAAAATAATAGCACAACCATATTTTATGTCCCGCGGGGGTTTCCATATCCTTACCTGATAATAAATCACTCTTATAATGAGGTGAGGTGTTGGTAATGACAGCTTTGCCTCAAGTGAGCTGCTATTTAAAGACATAAAGCAGAGGTGACCAGTGAAGCATAGAGGGCGAGAGACAATGTTCCCTTAGAGAGAGCGAGTTATGTCCTTTCTCTCCCCTCCAGAACATATTGGCACGTGTGAACACTCCCTTTCCCCATCTTTTTCTTCACACACATGCACTGGAACACAGCTGTATATACAAAAACACATGTACCATATTCTTGTATGTTATACAAATACACTTCTCTATAAATACTAATATTTCTCTCTAGCTCTGTTCTTTCTCCCTTTTTTTCTCTCTCACACACACCTACGCAAACACACTGTTTTGTATAACACAATGTGAATGTGTCCATCCCCATGAGGATAGGTCATATAACGTTCCTTCTGATGAGGTAACAATGGAAAGCACACACACACACACACACACACACACACACACACACACACACACACACACACAGTCAAAGATAAACACACAAGCGCACACACAGTGTGCTCATTTAAATACATGCAAATAGATAGATGCACACAGACACACGTGCACATATCCCACAGTACAGTATGTAGGCCTACTTCATGTCAGTCAATAGCTGTACAGCTCTGGGAGTCTGGAACAGGACTAGATGAAGAGTGAAGAAGGTGACTTTGTGTTGGCAGCATCCCAGACCTGCTCACTTTGCTGGTCGGTAGTGATCAAAAGAATACGGAGAGTACTTGTACTTGGTCCTGTAAGTGTTTTTTTTTCATCTTTTCTTTTTTTTTTTTTACATTTTATTAATTCATTTGCAAGTCCAAGAACAAAATACATTACATACAGCACAGTTAATCATTAGTTACTGAAGCATATTCCCTTCTCAAAGGCATGAGCTCCTTTCTTTGTAATAATTCTAATCATAGGAGGATCAGAGGGCACAGCCCAGTTAACTTTAAAAGTGACAGTGAAAATTAGACCTATACCTTAGAGTGAACTGTGCCTAATTGTTGTACACATATGTACATATGCTATATAAATATAATATATACATAGCATATAGCCTAAAAAGGACAAAACTAACAAACAAAAATGAGCAAAATAAACAAAAGAAAAAGCACCAGCAACAAAAAATAAAATAAGATATACAAAATCATAATGTTGCATGTCATTTTGTTTTTTCTTTTCATTTTTCCCCCTTACCCTTCCTAAACCTCCTCCCCCCATGGGTCTTTATCTAAATTTCCCTATGCCAAAACATTTTCAGATGTACTTTATAAGGTACAAAAAAATAACTAAATAACAAAGATATTTAAGAATTGAGTACATCCTTCCTAGCCTTAAAGTGCTCATATTATGCTCATTTCCAGGTTCATAATTGTATTTAGAGTTTATATCAGAATAGGTTTACATGGTTTAATTTTCAAAAAACACCATATTTTTGTTGTACTGCACATTGCTGCAGCTCCTCTTTTCACCCTGTGTGTTGAGCTCTCTGTTTTAGCTACAGAGTGAGGCATCTCACTTCTGTTCCATCTTTGTTGGGAGTCGCACATGTGCAGTAACTAGGTAAGCACTGCTAGCCAGTCAGAAGCAGAGTATGAGGTTGTGCCATGCTAGCAGCTAGGCGAGCATTATAACGTGTGTTACAAAGTGACACACATTCGTCACGGAAGTAAAGGCTGGACTACATTAGAGCTGTTTGGAGCAGTTTGTGAACAGTGTTTTGTAGGGTTGGCTACCGAAACTCGGTGCCACTAGGGAACCGGTGCCGACGTAAACGGTAGTAACGAGACCGAATAAGAATTAAAGTTTCGGTGCCTCATTTCGGTGCCTGACTTTACACTACACCTGACAGCAGATAACATTAGCCTACCTTTAGCTAGCAGCTGGATTAAACACGGTTAAAATGCTGACAGCTAACGTTAAAAAGTGTAAAGTGTGACTGTATTTCACTGTGGAGGACTTAAACAGCGGGATGTACAGTGGGGGAAATAAGTATTTGACCCCTTGCTGATTTTGCAGGTTTGCCCACTTACAAAGAATGCAAAAATCTACAATTTTAATCATATGTACATTCTAACAGTGAAAGACAGAATCCCAAAGAAAATTACAGAAAATCACATCATATGAATTTATTAAAATTGATAACCATCTGATGAGGAAAAACAAGTATTTGACCCCCTGGACAAACACCATGTTAATATTTTGTAGAAAAGCCATTATTGGCCAGCACAGATGTCAAACGGTTTTTATAGTTGGTGACAAAGTTTGTGCACATTTCGGCAGGGATGTTGGCCCACTCCTCCCTGCAGACAGCCTCCAAATCATTCAGGTTCTCGAATTTTAAGCTCCCTCCAAAGATTTTCAATCAGATTCAGGTCTGGAGACTGGCTAGGCCACTCCAGAACCTTGATGTGCTTCTTCTTCAGCCACTCTTTTGTTGCTTTGGCGGTGTGCTTAGGGTCGTTGTCGTGCTGAAACACCCATCCTCGACCCATCTTCAGCTCTCTCACTGAGGGAAGGAGATGTCGGTCCAGAATTCCACGATACATGGCCCCGTCCATCCTCCCCTCAATACGATGGAGTTGTCCCGTCCCCTTGGCTGAAAAACACCCCCAAAGCATGATGTTGCCACCACCATGCTTGACGGTGGGGATGGTGTTCTTTGGGTTGTACTCGGTGTTCTTTGCCCTCCAAACACGACGAGTTGAGTTGAGGCCAAAAGTTCTATTTTGGTCTCATCTGACCACATCACCTTCTTCCAGGCCTCTTCTGAGTCGTCCAGGTGGTGAATGGCGAACTTCATGCGGGCCTGTACATGTTTCTTCTTGAGCAGGGGGGGACCTTGCGTGCGCTGCAGGATTTCAATCCATGACGGCGTAAACCGTTTCTTTTGTAACTGTGGTCCCAGCTGCCTTCAGTTGATTCATCAGTTCCCCCTTGTGGTTTTGGGATGATTCCTCACCGTTCGCATGATCAGGGACACCCCACGAGGCAAGATCTTGTGTGGAAGACCGAGGGAGGTTGGCGGTGGTGTGGTGCTTCTTCCATTTCCTGATAACTGCACCGACAGTTGATCTTTTTCTCTCAAGTTGCTTTCCGATTCTCTTGTAGCCCATCCCAGCCTTGTGCAGATCAACAATCTTGTCCCTGATGTCCGTAGAAAGCTCTTTGGTCTTGCCCATGGTAGTGATGTTGGATGCTGGTTGTTTGGGTGTTCACAGGTGTCTTTTATACAGGTAACGAGGTGAGGCAGGTATATTTGATGTAGATAATTGGTTCGTATTGGGGCTGTGTCTTAAAGAAAGACTAACTGGCTTGTAGGAGCCAGAATACTTGCTGTTTGTCCAGGGGGTCAAATACTTGTTTTTCCTCATCAGATGGTTATCAATTTTAATAAATTCATATGATGTGATTTTCTGGAATTTTCTTTGGGATTCTGTCTTTCACTGTTAGAATGTACATATGATTAAAATTGTAGATTTTTGCATTCTTTGTAAGTGGGCAAACCTGCAAAATCAGCAAGGGGTCAAATACTTATTTCCCCCACTGTAACAGTCTGCTCTGCAGCGCAGCAGCTGCCGTTGTCGGAATTCATAGATATGTTTATATCTATGGTCGGAATTAAACAACACAGACGGTGCGTTCACTTGCAGTTGCCGTTGTCGGAATTAAACCACACAGAAGGTGTGTTCACTTAAAACAGATAGCCTCTTGGTGCATTCACAGTAATTGTAAAATACCCTTTTCCCATCTGGGGTTCAACAACAACTTACTGGTGAAATAAGTTATTGTTATAGTTATTACATTATTATTAAATCTTTAATTTTGACCATGGCCTTAGCAATAAACAAGTCACTGACTGTTGTTTACTACCCTTCTTTTTTTTCCTTCTTTTTTTTTTACTTTATTGAAAAGTACCGGTTCAGGCACCGTTTAGGCACCGGCACCGTTTTAAAAGTATCGATTTAGCAACGTATCGAAAAAACCCAAACAATACCTAACACTAGCGTTTTCTGTTGGAGATGGTAAGTCCCTTTGGGGTGGACTTTGGGCTTTTTCACTTTGTAAACCTATAACATGCACAAAAAAGCATAACATGGCCTGCCCCATTCATTCTAGCTACAGCTATCTCCATTAACGAGTAATTTCACTGTTGAATGGAAAGAGCGTGTGGTGGTTGCCAAATAACTGCCAACATCTTTTCAGCAACAGTGCATGATGATAGCTATCTTTGAGGATAATTAAAGTTCTGCCCTGAATCATCATAAAGCAGCAGACATGTTGGAGAGCAATTCATCTTTAAACCCAACATTTCTGATAGACTTTTTATTTGTTCCCAAAATTGCTTTACTGGTGGACACTCCCAAAAACATGTAAGAAAGTCCCCAGTTGATTCAATTCACATATTCACAAGTGCGTTTTCTGATCTTCCGCCTCACTGATATGGGTTTGGTTATGTTTAAGATCTCGATGTGCTTCCAATGAACTAGATGCCATCCAATCCTTCTAAAGCCCAAAAGAGTTTAGCTGCTCCGAGTGTGCACACTTGAAATGCCGGCTGTTGGTGTGCTGTTAGACTTTCAGGCAGTCTCTCCTAGAAGTCTGTGTCTCTCAGGAAGCTCAACACCCTCCCCCTCTTTCCCTCCTCTCCCCTCGGCCCCCAAGAACTCTGGACTCTGAAAAAATCACACTATTATCATTTAAAATTTTTTTAATTTTAATATTTTTCAATGGAAATGAAAATAATGATACAAAAATGATCATTCCCTCCAATATCGTGAATTATATCGCAATCGCAATATCAGTCAAAATAATCACAATTAGATATTTTCCTCATATAGTGCAGCCCTATCAGGAACTCTTCCTTTATATTGCACATTTCAAATATTATAGTTTTATTTTGTTTCTGTCGACTTTGAATGAAGTGTATTTTACGATGCTAAAATGACATGTCTGGTGGCTTTAGCGAATGCAATTTCGCGGATGTTTTTATGTTTAAAAAAAGCATCTTACTCTTTAACAAAAGGCCGACCTCCTTAGAAATCCTTTCCCTAATGTTGTCGGACACTTAGAATATTAATCTGAGCCCGTCAGCGGCAAAACAAGCACTTTTGTGAAGGTAAATACAGCAATCTCGCTTAATACTGGATCAGTGTCAAAGATTGTTGTTCCCATCAGTCACTTAGACGCAAAAACACAGGAAAACAGGTTGAACAAAATGGTAGTTACCCTTGAAAAGAGAAGCTCAAATCCTGCCTTTTACACCTCCACACCCCTAACCAATCGCTGCATGAATTGTGTGTGATTGTTGAATTGTCTGTTTTGGAAAGAGTTTGTTTTATAAATAATCCCTCTGTGTGACCAGGATGTCAGTCCATAACTGGCATGGATATTCACAGTTTGGGTAATAACTTTACAGTTTGCCTTTGTTTTCTCTTCTAAATAAGTTTGGCTAAACTTTCTTTGATCATCTGACCATCCTATCGGACTTATTTTTACAGATTCACAGCATTCCCAGATCTCAGCAAGTTCAGCAACAGTACAATGTAGCCTAATTATAACTAAAGGAAATGATAGGGGAGGGGGGAAATAAAATCCAATAGATAAAAAAAGAAAAGGAAGACAGAATATGATGATAAACAGTCCACCTCCTTTAATTAATATCCATTTAAATAGCACCCCCATGCAGCTTTTTCAGCATGTACGTGCCAAACATAGAAACAAACACAGAAGGATGCAAGGTTTTGTATGCTTAATTTATTTCTCACTGACATTGTTGATGAACAAATACACATTTTGAAGCCTGGTACCTCCTCTCTCAGACTGACATGCAGATGCACAACAAAAGCAATGGTACACAGCAGCATTTGAAGTCAACACTGAGGAGCTGGGTAGTCGAATTTCTTCATGCCAAGACAATATAAAAAAAAATAGAAATGTGTTGCTGGGATCACTTAGGCACTTTCCAATACTTTTCTCACCCTCGAAATGTAACTGTTGGCCCCTAGAACTGAACCATGGACACTGGCTGTCTATCACCACGAAATTACTGAGTAGCCATAATACTTCACACAAGGAAAGTTAGTATGCCATCGATATGTATCTGAACACAGAGCAGGACACTCTGGAAACAGACAATTTGTTGAAATGTTATTACCACTGATTTGCAAAAATGGGGAAAAAGAGAGAATTTGGACATAGGAGCAAACAGAAAAAGTGTAAAATTCAAACTGACCGCTATAACCTGATTTTAGAAGTTGAAGATGTGTCTGCTCTGAGAGCCATGCCCTGTTTACACGTACATGGTTATTTTTAAAAACTATGAGATTTCCCTTTGTTTGTGCCCTTCGTTTACACGCAAACGGAGAATTTGCCTCTTAACAGGATTCTTTCTAAAAACTCCAGCCAGAGAGGAGATTTTGGAGAACTTTGTTTGCACGTTTGCATGTAAACTGAGATAAACGGAGGTTTAGGCAGCCGAGGAAGTGAAGAGAGAGGAAGTGATTCGTTGCTGTTGTTGCTATTTTTGGGATTCTGATTGGCTAACGTGGGCTTGAGCATCTCGTTACACTGCCACTTACAGGTTTGGCGTGCTCTTGATGGCATATATACACGGGTACGTGTAAACGAACACTTTTCTGAAAACTGACAGCTGTGCACAATGTTATTTTTGAAAACGGAGAGGTTGAAATATCCGTTTATGAAAATAGCCGGCCACGTGTAAAGGTAGCACCAGTCTGACTCTTCAATGACACCTATACTTTCTTTATGTACAGTATTCAACGCTCTGTTGTAGAGACAGCCATTAAGTTTTGGCAATTGTTCTAAAATGCTATGTTTGGGCACTTTGTGTTGGATTTACTGTAAAAATAAGCTGTCTACTATAGGAAAAGGAACATCAGTTTAATGTCAAATCGTTGTAAATATGCACTGCACATGAACATTTTTTTAGGATTTCTTTTTTTCTGGCCCTTACAGTGCTCACTGGATATAGGAACTTCAGAAAGTAGTCAATATATTATGGAAAAATATGGCAGCTAATCCAGTGTTGGCGGACCTCAAATTGTCAGTATTACTTAACAACAATCAGCTTCACGCACAAAAGGAGGGACATGCTTATTGTACCTTTTATTTAAATGTTGATTTTTAAATAAATCATAAAAAAGAATGAGTGGTACACTGCTGTTTGGAATGCTGCCACAGACCTTCAATGGCTGCTGCCACAGTTCTGCTGACCACTGGAGATGTTTTTTTTTAAATGAATATCCAGTAAAGTATTACTTAATTTTCTTATCAGACTTTTGACATTACAGAGAAAATGTCTCTTAATTTGTTTCCCTAATATGACAAGCTTTTAGCAGCCTGGCATGTCACTTGAATCAAGAACGAATGTATAAATCTTTCCTTTAGGGAAAACGAAGATCTGAGAAACATTTTGTGTGATGAGAAAAATGACTCAAAAATGAAACAGTGTTCTGTATATTATTAGGATTATTTGGGGACAGTTCACGTTAAAAGGCATCTGTCTGAAATAGGAATGTTTGTATAGTATCGCACGAAAAGTTATGCACACTAAAACGTATGATATTATACGAAAACTAGGAGACCGCCGGCTGGTCACGTGACATCGGCTACAGTTGTGAATTGTTTAGGCCGATACAGAGCTTTGTGACGCGGCTACAGACCTCCGTCACAGCTTGTCGTATCAGCAGCAGTTGGTAGATGTGTTTATCCGCTACAGAGCTCTGCGACACTGGCTCCGTCAGGTCAGCGGAAGTTAGTGGTTCAGTTACATACGAATAGGTGACTGTGTGCCGGGTACAGAGCACTGCAAGCTGCCGATCATTGTTGGTGGTTCAGTTAACCGAGAATAGGTGACTGCGTGCCGGGTACAGAGCACCGGGAGCTACTGGTCGTAGCTAGTTCTCCGTCAGGTCAGCGGTAGTTGGTGGTTCAGTTACCCGAGAATAGGTGACTGTGTGCCGGGTACAGAGCACCGGGAGCTACTGGTCATAGCTAGTTCTTCGTCAGGTCAGCGGTAGTTGGTGGTTCAGTTACCCGAGAATAGGTGACTGTGTGCCGGGTACAGAGCACCGGGAGCTGCCGGTCGTTTTGGCAGAGATTGCGGTTAAGTTTAGGCAACAAAAAGTAAGTGTTACGCGACGATGAAAGTTAAGTTTAGGTACCGAAACGACTAGTTAAGTTTAGGAAAACGATTGTGGTTTGAATTAAAACACTCCCAAGGAACACGTATTTCCTGGGTGAAAGTCTTTTGTTTTCCCTGGGAAGCGAACTCCGCTTCCTGGCTTGAAAGTCTTATAACGCCAGCCGCGTTCTTATACAGCAAAAAAGAAAAACATGGAAGTCATACAAATTACAGTGCTTAATTTTTTCATAGATTTTCGAACGTATGGTTCATGAGAACAGGCTGAACATAATGTAGTTTAAGTATAACTGATTTATTTGACTTTCTTCTGAGCTGAATGCAGGCTTTGGTTTAGGAGTTCTTAATTATCGTCCTGTCTGTGGTAAAAATGAAAGAGAAAAAACATTGCTTGCATGACACTTCTACTTTCAGCCTTCTTGCTATCACAATTAACGAGCTGAGGTACTTTATATGGCTTCATTATTTTCTTCAATAAAACTAATAAACAGTTAAGACATTTCCAACAAGCATTCAAATAACTTTATTGACCATTAACCTACAATCTTTTTTATTACCCTCCTGCTCTTCTTCCATATTCCAAAGTGGTGCATTCATGCAGTCTGAATTCAAAGGTGCCTCCTCTCAGACCATTAACAATATTCAGCCATGCAGAATGTAGTGTGTTTAAATTATTCCACTTAAATATTCAAGAATGTCTTCCGAGGCATTGTCAATGACTCCTGGCACAGTGGGTGATTGATTAGATCCTTGTTAGCTGCACCAGTGAGATGGCTGCAGGGATGTCAGCTGGTCTGTTGATCTGTTTTGGTCCAGACTGAAATATCTCAAAATCTACTGGATGGATTGGAATTAAATTTGGTACAGACATTGGTGGTCCACCGTGGCTGAATCCTGAGGACTTTTGTGATCCCCTGACATTTCATACAGCGCCAGCTGCAGGTCAACATTTCTTCCGGTCGAACGCTTCATGAGAATACCTCTGAAGCTTATTGCTGAATCCTGATTGATGATAATATAGCATGTTAACATTAGCATGCAGTGCAGCTGTGCAGAGGTCTGACAAACTACAGCTTGAAGTAATGGACGTTGTAACAAATCAGCAACAAAGGACTGAGCCTGATAAGCTGTCAGTGGTCGCCGAACTAAGGATAAACCCTTTTGATTTTCAACATGACTTGTCCTCAGTGCCACCCTCATTGTCCCACTAATGGTAAGGATCTTTAACATAGCAAAAATAGACTCTCAAATGTTCAGTCACCCAACTATTTTGTTTTCTGGTGTGTAAGCATTTCAATCTCAGGGGCTGCTTACGTGGATAGAGGCAATATGTCTTTCATGAATCTGGCTAGTAAATGCGCCATTTAGTGGAAGCTTTCACCTAAAAATTCTACAGCCTCATAAATGCATGTGATTCCAGCCTGTCAGGCCAGAAGACATCAGACCCTGTCAGTGTTAAGAGCTTCCTCCATCCACTGTGCGGAGCAGTTTGGACTTCCTACAGTACTGTATATTGAAGTCACTTCCTAACACTGAGGATGGTCATCTGTAGACACTCCTCCTTCAGAGCCACCAGTTCTGTCTTGTAGCTGTTTGTCTTGTCTCCATCAGCGTACACACAAGGCTGCTTCTTGGCTGCCAGCGGCGTGTCGAAAGTCACTGAACCAGCATTGAGCATGTCGGCGTTTGACGGTGAGGAAGAGGAGCGCCGTTTGCAAGCTGCAGAAAGTAAAGCTGAGAGAGCTCGGCCAACGTCGTGCCTCGCCCCCTCGTTGACAAAACAGTACAAAATGGGGTCGGCAACGCAGTTGAGGCTGGTCAGCGCCAATGATACATGGTACGCTGCAAACAAGCTCTCCTCTGAGCTGCAGTCACATGGCTTCTTTAGAAACATGACACTCCGCACCAGCAGGAGGATGTGGTACGGTCCAAAGCAGAGCAAAACGATCAGGATTAGACTCAACGCCAGACGCTGAATTTTGGCCTTTTCCTGACGCTCTGTTGAGACGTTGCAGCGCACTGCTACCAGGATCCCACGGTAGGCGACAAGCATGGCTGTCCATGGAGCGAGAAAGCCCAGAAATGTCCTGTAGAGGTTCATCCCTGCCACCCAGTCCTGCATGGGATACTTCTCAAAGCAGAAAGTGTGGTTGAATCGATCCTGGAAGAGCTCATCGTGGAAGAGAGGAGCAGAGTTGGCTACAATCTCAATTGTCCACACCATGATGCTGACCAGGATAGCTGCAGGATGTTCAGCAGAGGAGAGGAAAGAAGAGGAGTGAGAAATGTTCAACTTTGCAGCAACTTCTGTGTGATTATTGTATTGAAAGAAAACTGGTTGCTCTGAAATGAGACACATAAACGCAGCTAAAAGAGTCCTCAACTTTCAATTGATTGAGTGACACAGTTGCCCAATCCCAAAGTCCGGACTCACAGACTCACAGACTTTGGTGCGCATTCTCGCGAAATTCGTAAGGGCTTAGGGTTGTCCCAATGTCGAATTTCAAAGGGCGTGAGGGTTTGAGTACACACTTACCGAGCCCTTTCCGTGAGTCTGCATCGATGCAGACTTCACCAAAGGGAATTACCCACAGTTCAAAGCGTTGTGACGTTTACCGCGGAGACCGTATGGAAATCAGGAAATTACAAAGGTAAACAACAGCACGACACGCGGCCACGGAACAGACCAACCTGTTTTCCAGCTTGTAAAACAAGAGCTTGAAATAATGTGGAATCACGCAGCCGTCTCCTGTGCCTTGGCCGTGTGCAAAGCCACAAACTTAAAATGAAAATTCCCAAACCGGCAAGTGTCAGCAACATCTTTTTTATTAAACGTCACCAAGGTAACATGTGATCTCGTGTGAAGTGCTGTCCCAATCCCATTTATACCTATTTGAGCCCATGTGGCCTCACACACTCACTCACTTAGCACCTGAGATCAATTAAGTCTGTGAGTCTTTAGTCCTTAGTCCTCAGGGCTCACTTTGGGATTGGGCCAGTGTATCTAAGTAATACTTCATTTCACCAAACAGTAGGCTGAATACCATCTGTTTTAAAGACAATTTTTATCTACAGGATACAATACTTTATGAAATGGTATTTGAGAGCCTCATTGTGACCCATATAAAGAGTTTCCATTCAAATTATTTTTCCAATTGGGGTAAAAAAAAAAAAGTCCCAATTTCATAATTGTTTTTCTAGAAAAGCTGTTTTTTGAAATGGGCTTAAGGTACGTATCATTACATATTATTAAAAGTAATGACTTCAGCAGACATCCTTTTAATTAGTTATTTATAGAAATTTCTTTTGACATGGAAATGATCTTATCTCTACACAAACTTAATTTCCTGCTATGTCAGGGAATGGCAGATTTGAAAACACACATCCACTCAGCGGGCTCAGCAGCAGCACAATTTGAGGAAATAATCATCAAATGCTTCTTTATCCTGCAAAAACAGGATGAGATGCAGTACCCCATTTGTCAGATTTGAAAGCACTGACTCATTTTACTGGAGCTTTTCCTTCCAATAAATGTTTCATTTTAGATTCATCCACCAGAAGTGCTAATGACGTAATTACATCTCTTTAACCAAGCTTAACTAAAGCATAATTCATTTTGATTAGTTTTAGCATTTGTTTTATTACGTAAAAAGGAAAAGCCAATCCTTAACCCAACATACCTGTTTTGATTCGTCGAACCTTGCCGAAGCGCAGTGGATATGCCACGGCCAGGTACCTGTCCAGTGATATACAGCAGAGGAAGGCGATACTGACGTAGATGTTGGTGTAGAAGATGAAGCCAAATAGCTTGCAGCTCTCCTGACCGTGGATCCAGTCATCGTGCTGCAGAAAGTAGTCGATCCACAGAGGAAGAGTAATGATGTACAGGAGGTCAGCCACTGACAGGTTGATCAGGTAGATGCCAAGCTCATTGCGTTGCCGTACCTGGAGGGACGAATGTGATGAAGGGAAGGAGGGGAAAGATGAAGGGAGGAAAGGATAGGGAGGCAGGAGTAAGAGTTGGGTGAAGAAGACAAATGGATGAAAATAGCAACAATGTGCAACAATAGAGAGGGTTTAGAGTGTTTTGTTCAACTTCTGTGCTTTTAGTTAAGTTAAACCGTCAGGAAAAGATGAGGACTCATGCAGTGTCTGTGTCTGCTTTTTTTGCACATTTTTAAAACGTGACAGAAAATGATGTGTGTATTTCCATGAGCTGTAAATCATTTAGCCTTGTGAATGTCAAAACATGGAAGAAATGCAAAGTCTTTAAATGACTGATTATGTCTGAATGTACTATTGTTGTATAGTGTCTCATACAGATGAATATATCCAATGCCTTTAAAAACAAAGAAGTGCACTTAGTAATATACTGCCACTCATGAGCGTACAACCACCACTTGGGCTTGTAAATGAGAGAGAGATGGACAGATATTTCGCCAGCAGCAGTTAAACTTGTCCATTTCATAGCTTCCATTAAGTTTTTCAGCGTTTTTTTGTCAGCACTTGGATTCACATCCAGCTACTAGGAGACAGTTCTGTTTCCCATGCAGTATTCATATTACAATGTTATTATTTAAGCAGCATGTTTAAACTGCCCTGGTAAATAAACGGCACGCCAAGTATGGCTCAGGTTTTGGATTCAGTTCAGGTGTTGTGATTTACAAAGCTGGTAGCTCTCAGCAATGCAGTTAATGCTGCCGAGCAATGAAGGGTGTGTAGGAACTATAATAACCACAATGCACCTATGACACAGTGCACCTGTGCTTCAAGTTGTGCTGTGCTTGGGCCAGGGCTCAAACTGAATGTAGAAAGTGGGTGTTTAGAAGTTGGAGAAGTGGCCTTGATGCTGAGATGGAAGCAAAAAAATATGTTGAAATGTCACTCACTTTTATGAGTTGGTGAACTTTCTCGAATGAAAAGTCAATAACAATTATGTCTGCTGCTGCCAAAGTAAACTGACAGTCTGTGGGAAACACTGGAAATGTTTTATGCTGTATGAGAAAATATCACCAGTGCTCTGTTGACTGTATGTAGCTAACCATGTCAGACATGTTACATGGAAAGGCTGTCATTACACAGTGAAATTTATGTTACCTATTACTTTATAGTAACAGTAATTAGTTACAAAACTCATTACATGACTTCCCTTCTTCTGTCATTTACAGAAAATCAAACATTGTTTAATGAGCAGCCAGCCCACACATTAAAGCTGCTACTACTACTACTACTAAGTGTTGCCCTTGCTTCACACATGAAAGCAGGGACTGATTTTAATAATTAATATTTAGGTTATAAAGTAGTGTATAAAAAAGTACAAAATCATCTGAGCTAGAACTCATTACATTACTTGTTATTTATCTAAAACTAGTACAGTGCCCGTTGAAAATGTGCCTGTTTGGAACGGGCCGATTGCTTGGCCTGTGGCATTGATGCTTGTAGAATTACTTACAGAAGGACCCCAGACCACTTAATATGCAACTCCACTGTATAGCCTTCTGCTTACTTACAGTCTAGGCTACTAGAGAGAGAGAGAGAGAGAGAGAGAGAGAGAGGGGCGGTGTTGTCTCGTGTCGTATGATCGTTAACGAATTTAACACTTCAGCAGAAGTGTTAATTTCCATACAGGTTTAGTGGCTTGACGGTCAACGGGGAAGTAGGGGATTTGATTCGCGGGGGCATTTTGGCAACGGTAATGTTATTAGTGTTGTAAGTTTTATTTAATAAATAGCCCGACCCGGGTTGAGTCTGATGAAAAGTGCTGTTTCTGCCCAGTTCAACTCTGAGATTTTTCTTGCATTGCACAGCGCCGTGAAGGAATAATCTCCGAGATTACGTCATGTTGTGCCTCTGGTTAGAAGTGGTGAATGTAGGCTACAGCTCACAGCAACTTAATACGATAGAGTTTCTGGCTTTTGTTTGATACTTAGTGTTGGCAGTAATATCCAGCAATCATGTAATGTTGGATGTAACGTTGGAAGCAGGAAAAACTGTATTGGAGTCCCCCCTGCTATTAAGCGTTCTGTGTGTGGGGTCTGCGTGTGACGTGCAGGTTCCCCCCAAAGACAGACACACACACGCATACATACAGATACGTCTCGCTTTAGTAGATACAGTAGATGCCACTATATTAGCTGCGTGTGTGTGTGTGTGTGTGTGTGTGTGTGTGTGTGTGTGTGTGTGTGTGAGTGTGTGTCCTCCTCACCTGCATGTAGGCTGCCCACAAGGCCATGCAGTTGGTGGGCAGCCCCAGAACGATGACTATGATGTAGAGCGTGGGCTGGAAGAACTGGTCCACCTTACTGTCCACATCACAGAAGGTGATGTTGCACATTGTCACGTGTGAAATGCTCCGAGTGTGTTTGTGAGTGTGTGCAGGTGTGGGATGTGTGTGTGTTCAGCTCCTCTCAGCTCTGAGTGTCCCTCTGTAGTTTCACTATATTCCAGCTCCAGCAGTTTGACAGTGACATGCTGACTCTGGTGTTCTGCTCGGCTACCACACGGCTGTCTGACGTGAGCAACAGAAGACAAGAGAACTGTCATGTCCGGGGCATTTCATGCTTCATGTTTTCTAAAATCACTATCCTTCTCGCCCAGGGGCCTTGCCATGTTGTAATCCTCATTCACGCTTCATAGCCAGCCCCTGTGTCCCTCAACATGGAGGAAAAGAGAAGAACGGAAGGAGCGAGGGATAAAATGTAGCGAAATAAAATCTGCCTTATCGACGCTATGCCAGGCCTCCTGCGCCTGTACAGAGCCTCATCAATCTTTTAGAGATTAGAGGTCTGCCAGGTTTTACTCTAAAAAGGAGAGGCTGAACATCAATGTGTGTGTGTGTGTGTGTGTGTGTGTGTGGGTGTGTCTCAAGGTCCCGATGACACACAAAACTCCTCAGGGATGCTTGCGCTAAAACACAAGAATGGCTTTACAGAGCTTCACCACTATGGAGCCAAGAGGCCATCCGTTTACTGTGGACTGCAGAACATCATCTGCAAGAGAAAGAAAGAGAGACAGACAGACAGACACAGAGAAAGAAAGAGAGAGAAAGACAGACTGTTAAATGATGTTGCTTTATAATTAAACGTACTACAAAACAAAACAAAGACTAAATGTATTTATTGCATATGACATGATCTACCTAAAATAATAGAACTAAAAAAAAGTGACATGAATAAGATAAATAGGACTGAGATAACAGGCCATTCCTAGCTATTTAATGTATAAATGCAAGTTTAACTATTGTGTCTTGTCTGACAGCATCATATATCTGTATGAGCTGGTCTCAGCTCCTTATCAAAGCTGAATTATTCAAACCCAAGACCATACAAACAAATGGAACTACAGTATTGTAGATGTCTTGTACATCATTTTCTACACGCTGACAGTTTTGAGTATCTTTGGAAACTGGAATTTTAATTAAAAGTTCTTTGGATTTGGACAATGTGTGGCTGAACAACAGTAACTTAAGTAATAAAGTTAACTGAACACGATGCTCTTTGTGCAGCAATTTACATCCTCCAGTGCTTATACCATTCAGGAATGGAGATATAAACAGAAAATCTGTCAAGACTGCAGTTTGTCCTTCATTTTGCCTGCTTGCCTTGTCAGATGCCAAGCTCTCCTTACACCCCAACCATTAAACTTTGTGTTACATTTCCTGTATTTATTTGCTGTGCTCTACATTTAGTTTACATACACTTTAAACGCACTAGGATTTCTTGTCACAAGACTCAGACCTGCAGTTAAGCGTTTGGTTATTTGAAGTGAGTGGAATCCCTCTCGCGGTGAAAACAAACCACTCCAAACTGCCTGGAATGAACACACCCTCAACACATACAGTCAGACCCTTTTCTCTCGGATATATTGGATTATTTTGCGCCGATGGACTGAGATACAGTAGAAATGTAAGAAAGAGGCACAGAGGGGAAGACTTTATGTAACAGGTACAGTGATGCAGCAACAGTTTACCTGGGTGACATTTGTCCAGTGACTTTCTAACATCTGGTATGATAACACAGAAAATGCTGACCCGCCGTACAGGCTCTAAAATACCTTGCTTAGAGTGCCAACAGAGTCCAGGGCATATGATAAGCATTATGAAAGTATTCATATAAACATGAATATGCATGTACAGTAGGTAGGTAGAGAGAGAGAGAGAGAGACAGAGCAGGATGGCAGCTCAGTTCCTGTTTCACTTCTCGACTTCTCACTTTACAATCCGAGGTCAACTTCTGTTTATACATCTTGGGCTGCTTCAATATTTTTGCATAACGGCTGATACGAGTCCACATATGCTTTCAATCACTTTACCGTAACATGTTGTAAGCACTGGGAAGTGCCTTCCTTCAGAGTTTATGTATGTTTCAGCTTCTTTTCATTCCTCTTAGATCAGTAGATATCAGATTACAATAGTAATGATTGGCTAAACCATCAAGTTAAATAGATGGACCGCAGGCCCTTTGCTGCCGATGGCCCACTGATTAGGGTAACGCTGTTTTGTTGTATGGTGTCATAGCAACGACACGCGTGCTGACGGAGTATGTCAGGTTCAGAAGGGGGAGTGGGGAGGGCAGCTTAAACCGATCATAGCCCGGTTAAGGTTTATACATGGAGGGATACCCTGGTTACTAAAGGAGTTCTCTCCCTCTGTTTACCGGGTTATTAGAACTCTGATTTTAACCGGGGTAAGGTGTTTACATGGCGTTTGAGAAGTTAGGGTATTGCCTTAACCGTTCGTTAATCGTTTTTTTAAACTGCATGTGAACACACTATGAAGCAAGGTAGCCCTTTTCCAAAGAAAATGGCAGGCACACTGAGTCAGTGTTCACTTCCTGGCTAAAAGTCCCAGCAAGAGCCTTCAGAGATGTCTGTCACCACACATCAAAACAGTTTAAAGATCTGTGAAGGAAACAGCTTCAGGTTGTGATAATGTGACAGTCGCTGGTGTGGAACAGTTACTTTGGACAGAGCTGACCACGTGCATAATAGGCAAATAAACAAATGGCAGTAACCGCACACATTAAGTTAGGTCATTTCTAAAGTGGCCTTGTCAAATAAGTTTTGTTTGGGGAAACACCCATGTTGATAAGCTGAACCACAACTGGCTCCTAACTCTGCGGTAATCTGTTATCTCACCCATCAGCACCACAGAACAGAGGTATTTGACTGTTAAGAGGTTTATTTGGTTAATTGTTTTTACCAAAAAGGTCTAACATTGGAAGTACCATCAACCTACAATTTTCACAAAAACTGGTTTGCTTTGTAAGCATTCCACATGTTCCAGTTGTGTCGATGGTTTCACTGTCAGCGCATAACAAGCTTGAGGTAAAGTGTCTTGATTTTCCTTCAAATTCCCTAGAAAGGTTTGTTTGTACTGTTCCACATCCCATGTTCCTCAGCTGTCTCACAGTGGAACGCTAGCTAGTCTTTGTTTTTACCATTTTAGGGAAACTTCATTCTTTCTCTAAAGGTTTTAAGGACCATTATTGGAGGTTTTTCGTGATTGTGATTCTAATTCCATAACAGAAATGCTCCCTCTAGCATTCCTGTTGCAAGTAGTTTAATTAACTTGAGTTGATAAAATAAATATAGAAATAAAATACCAGTATCTTTTTTAAATTGTACTTAAGTACAGTACTTGAGTAAATGTAATAAGACACTTTTTAACTCCAATTCTATGTTTTGAACCAAAGTAACTTTCTGAGAATTTAGAACACGAGTCAAAGTGTGAAGTTCTCACCCTGCAGTCACAGCACACACACTGAGATCGCATCTGTCACCACCGAGCACCACAGAGTGACCTCACTTCCTTTTTAGATACACATGCCAGTGACAAAACCACTGCCAAGTAACCTTATCACTTAAAGGTCCAATGTAAGAATTTCTCCCATCTAGTGTTGAGATCATATCATATCTATATCAACTCTCTCGCACCACGCAGTTCAAAGTACGTATTACAGCTACGGTAGCCTTCACGCTTCAAAAAGCCGGTCTCTTGCTCTTTTCAATATCCTTTTTCTTTTTCTGGGCGAAGAAGAAGACTCTTGTTCCTGAAATTTGGATTTTGAATACGTGTGGTCCTCCATGTTTCCTTCTTCAAAGTCGCTGGGGCCGGGAAGCTATGATACCCATTAGCAGCATTAGCAGCACCTGTGAGTTTATCATGTGACAGCAAAAACGTGAAAGGCGGAGCAGTATGTCCTGTATGTTCCTTACCGGCTAACGTATTTGAAGATGGTGCATCATTATGGAGCGTCTACCCCAGTTCATGCGTGAATTGCTAAAGGGCTCGCTGTCAGTCCTCATTTACCTAAGCAATATGACAAACACAGAGGGATATAGGTTTTTTTCCTAGCGTAGCAAAAAATCACTTGTGTTATCCTTGTCCACCTGTCACTAAAAATGGGGTTTGTTCTGTCAGTTACAGATGTTTATCACACAGCGTTTGCATGTGATGGCAACACACACCCAACTCTCTCTGTTGGTGTTGTGGTTCGTGTTCATGTGTGTCTGTAGATGTGAGTGAGAATATGCGTTTGACTTCCTGAGAGGTCAGTAAGCAGCAGCTGACAGGCTCATCAAACATTCAGCCTGTTTCTGACACAGTTGAACAGAGTCATGACGCTCACAGTCACAGAGGACTGTTATGTTACACATAGTGGTGGGTATCGTTAAAACCTTTCCAGTACCGGTACTGATACCAATACCCAGACTTGGATACCGGTTCCTGAACGATACCTTTTTTCAATACCAAATTCATTAAATCCATGTGTCTCTACAACATGTAACGTTTGACAGCTAATCACAAACATTACTAGATCTTGCTAGAAGCATGACCCATGTTTACTGGCTTACTGATGCTGATGAGATTTACTCCTTAGGTATAGAAATTCGCTTTTGAATGAGGAGGCATTTTTCGATACTCAATACTAAGAAGGAAAGCTGGTCGGTGCCTGAAAAGTATTGAATTTGGTAGCCAGCCATAGTTATACACACCTGCAGAGTGTGGCGACTGTTCAGACCATAGACTGTATATATTAGCAGTCTATGGTTCAGACACGCTGCTTTGTACTCTTTAACTGAGGAGACCTTCTGCATGAAATAAAGCCAGATGGTCTACAGTTGTGAGTGACTCCTGGTCCGTGTTGTTTTCACTTTGATTAACCCATTTCTGGCCCAAGACTGTGGGCCAATTCTGCTGTTTTTCACGCAGCTTTTTTTCTTTCTTGCATCATTTCTTTTCACAACTCTCCCTGTGCAATCTGTGTTTTAATGAGCTTATTTGCCAAAACGTTCTGTATTTCTCTGGGAAAAACGTGCAAAAGTACACTTGTGCAGCAACGTACTGTTACTGAAGGTTTGAGGCCACAGTTCACAGCTGGAAAGAGGTTCAAGAGGTTTATTAGTGATTAGGAATTAAGGAAGTGCATGAGTGTGTGTATGTGTGTGTACAATGGAGGCCTATATCAACCTGTTCTGTACCGTCCGGTGCAACACAGCAGCGTCTGATCTGCTGCCAGAGGAGATTAGGTCAAGGCAGCCATGCCGACGTCAAGCTGGTTGTCAGCACACACTCATATACAGTATATACATACACACATTTACACACATTAACATACCACACACACACACACACACACACACATCTCCGTCCTTCACCTACTATGTATTTTTCTTCCCTTCGCTTCCCTGCTACACTCCCCCCATTGTTCAGACTTTTGGCTCTAATGGTCTTGATCCAGTTAACTATGCTGGGTTAAAATAATCGATTCTCCAAATAAAATAAATCTTTTTTTTTGTGATCTGATATTGATATTAAAATCCCCAAATCTTTGTCTGCTACTGTGTGTGTATTAATGTGGAATCAATCAGGAAATGGGCTACCTCGAGCAGGCTACACGTGTGTTTTTCTACGTCTTTTACATGCATATGGGAGCGTGGCAGCATCGACGATTCAATTTTTTTATTCAAAATTGTGACCCTTAGTGAGTAAGTAAAGTATTGACTATGGTTAGGTTCTGTAACTTGAGAGATGTCATCCAGACTTCACAAATTGATCTTTTTTATTGCCAGTAAAGGAGAGGCACATTGTGAAAAATATTAAAAGTCTGCAGTCTTCAAAATCTACTGAAACAGCAAGTGAAACAGGACAGGTTCCTCATTTTACATAACATGTTCCGGTGTTTTAAATTAATTTCAGTGGTAATCCGATCCATTAGTAATTCTCACTTATAAGTCAAATTGGTATGTATGCACAATTGTTTTTTACTTTATACAGTGTTAAAATAACTGTATAGAGGTTTTTGTGGTTGTTTGTTTAGTTGATTTAAAATGTGTTGTGTTAAATTTCTATTGGCAAGAAAACAAACCCCGGGACCTTTTTAAGTGGGATCTTCACGTTTTGTAATATGTATAAGCAAACTAATATGTTAATGGGTTTGTTGTTTGGCAGAATGCCCCCTTTAATTGTTTGGTTTTGTAAATTGTTCTGTATCGGTGTTCAAACACTTCAGATTTGAACGGGAAGACGACATAAACAAAGAGCCTGACTGGAATCTTAGAAAACTTAGAAAGATATAAAAGTAGACTCTGTGTGTGTGTGTGTGTGTGTGTGTGTGTGTGTGTGTGTGTGTGTGTGTGTGTGTGTTCCAAACTGAATTTCCAACTTTAAGAGCAAAGACATTTTTGGAATGTGAGGTCTGGCTCTCACTTCTTGATTGGGGTTTTTGAGGGTTAACAGTTTATTTCTGTTTATTGCAACTATGGTCTTATTTTCATCATTTCGGCCATCATTTTATCAGTTATGGTAACACACTTTATTGTTAAAGTCTACTTTTATATGCATTATTCTTTCCCCCAGTCTGACTTCTTTATAGTGATATGGCCATGTTTCCACATCTCAAATCATAGCATGGTGTTTCCATAACCAAGAGGAATGATCAGCAAAACTACAAAATAAGACCAATTTTTTTAATGAACTGGAATTATTCTTTAAGATTTTGTTTGGTTAAAGTCGCAAAGATGTGCTCACGTTTTAGTGCAAAGTATTTGTGTGTAGTGGTTAAAGTCAAAATTAGGTTTAGCTCAAGATTAGGGGCATGGGAATGTAAATTGTCAATGAGGGTTGTCAAAAATACAGTATAGATGTCCAAACCTGTGTTTTGGCAGTAACTGCATGACTATTTGCCAAACATTCCTGTTGACAGTCAAACAGTGGATGCAGGATGCCAGTAATGTTCTTACAACTTGGTCACTTCCAGGACACACAAACACACCCGCACAAAACCCGGTACCCTCATTCAAATCGCAAAACTTGTAAAGATGATTCACAACAAAACAATAGATATCTCCAGCAGGCACAGGCAGCATTACAGGCAGATTTTAATGACACATACTGGCACTCTAGACACAGGGGAATTTAAAGAGATGTTACACTCATTAAAAGGCAGCACATCTGCGTTTCCATTACAAGTGCTACCATCATTAGTGACCAAGGACATTTCAGTTCAGGGGATCCTTGATATTTGAAAGTTGGTGGTTACTACCCTTGTGACCTACCCCCATTAAAAACGTCATTGACATCCAAAGACTTGACTCCCTGTCATCACGCCTACTCTTCATTTAATTTGGCACAAACCACAGTGGAAACATTTCCTTTACTGCATTTTTGTATTTGGTTTGTTTACATCTACACTGTGTTTATAGATGAACTAAACACAAGTCCCATAGAGTTACTATGACTAACTTAGTCTATATCCACAACCTTCCACTACTGGGATTGCTCCATTGCCGCCCGCTGTAAATTCCGCCGTATGTTCTTCTTTTCGGCCGTTACCTTACACTTTCTTTGTGTTAGAACTTTAAACTCCGGTCGATTTATGAGGACTTATGAGGACTGCGCCTCAGATCTCTGCAGGGTAAATCCAGACAGCTAGCTAGACTATCTGTCCAATCTGAGTTTTCTGTTGCACGACAAAAACAACCTTTGAACGTACACAAAATAAGTTCTAGGCTACAAGGCTATTTTGCAGAGGCACCATGTCTCCATGCGACACGTAGCACCGCCCAAGATGATTGTGATTTGTTTAAACAAATGCCAATAAACCGGAACATGTTTCTCTCCCATCCCGGAATGCTATGAGGACTAGCCAGCGCTGTGGAGGAAGGTCTAGCAATGCGAGACTACAACTAACTTGTTAAGGGAAACTGTCCTTCCCCATAAAACACCCCCATAAGTCATTTGTTGAAATAGCAATTACGACTCATATTCCCATTTATAGTGGCGGTGCCCTCTAGTGGTTGTCGCAATTATAACGGGACCAAAGCAGGAACTAAGGGGATAAAGTATCAGACCTAAACATTTTGAGTAAGGAGGAGGCATGTTGGGACGGTCAATGTCCAAACAGACAGGACTTACACCCAGGAGACAGAGGTTTGTGTCCCGTTAAAAGTAAACAGCAAGTTTTTATTAACTTTTACAGAAACAACGGTGTGTAACGTGTGTAACGTGCGAAACCGTAAATGAAGTAACGTAAAAGATGTACTGATTTGAACTCTAACCACGATCTTTTTCGTTGTTATACAACGTTAACATAATGTTTAAAACCGCGACGTTACCTTCTCGGGTTTAGATTTCAGGGAAAACACTCCTGTGCATCATATTTCCTTCCACCACTAGAGGCACTCATTTATTAAACGCTCCTATGTAGGTCGTATTAGAGGGCAGGAATAAACAACCTATATTGTCTTATGGTTTGGAAGACTTGTTGTGTTTAGGGAAGCTGTTAGCTGTTAGGCTGTTCGGTAACCTTTTAGGTGACAGGTTGGAGATTGGCAGCCAAGAGAGAAAACTAATTTGATTTCGGTCACTGCAACTGTACTAAACATGTTGGGCGAGTCTGTGCTGTTTTTAACTTTCTTTGTCTAGTGATAAAACTCTCTTTCACTCTCCCTTCAAGCCTTTGTTGCCCTTTTCAAAGTACCTCTTGCTCTCTCGGAGAAACAATAAGGACAAGAGCCCGGGCTACAACTGGTGTCACAATGGAGCCTTGTCGACCCCTCTATGGGTCAGACCACCAATGTTCCTGACTTTCCTCCCAACACTTATAACACTTTTGATACCTTTGATATTTTCATCATTAGTCTTCTATCATGTGCTAAGAGTGGGCAATATATTGATATTATAGCGATATCGTGATATGAGACGAGATATCGTCTTAGAAGTGCTGTCTTTTCCTGGTTTTAAAGGCTGCATTACAGTAAAGAGATGTACTTTTCTGAACTCACCAGACTGTTCTAGCTGTTCTATTATTTGCCTTTTCCCCACTTAGACATTATGTCCACATTACTGATGTGTATTTATCTAAAATCTAGGTGTAAAGCACCAATTGTCAACCCTAGAGTATCGCTGCAATATCGATATTGAGGTATTTGGTCAAGAATATCGTGATATCTGATTTTCTCTTTTGCCCAGCCCTAGCGTGTGCTGAGGTTCATTCAAGTTTATCATCCTGTTTACTTTCAGAGTGCACTGAGGGCTCAGTCTTGAACGTCAGAAAAAGACACTCGTTGACTGTCACCCCAATGTAACCTGCTGTCTGTCAACAATACTGTAGTGTAGGCAGTCTGCTGATGATGGGTCACTGCACTGTGGGACGGCTCTGGGGATTTGAATCAAACCAGATGACGTCAAACTTTCTCTATGAGCCTCTGCCATTAGACGTGTCAAAATGTTTGGCAACCATACTTTCTCTGCAGGGTTGTTTATTAGGAATACCAATGGGTTTTGTGCAGTCTAAGCTCATCCTTGGCGATTCTGATTGGTTTACTCAATTCAGACAACCCAAAATGCTTTTGTTTGACTTTGTCCTGAATGATGGTGGGTCCCGTCTGACCTTTCTCCAGCACTGTTCAATCCCTGTGTGGATTGTGTTCGTCTGCTCAACTTTCCGGCCAGAAGACTCACCCGTCGTGTAGTGTTCTTATCTGAACAACTAAACAAATTAATTAAGTAAACACTGAGGAGTGACTGTGACTGAGTACATCTTACAGTACATCTGTTCCAAGCACTCCCTGCATCACCTTGAGAGTATTCGTTTTTTAATTTGAGGGGCGTCATTTAGAAAAAGCAAACCTCTTTCTTGCAGCACTCCTGTTTTTTTTTGTGTAATGTAATTGCCCACAAACGATGAGATAATGGATTTGAGTGCTCTGTAATAGCTGAGATGAATACACTTTAATTCAGTCAGCACCAAATGAAACTGCTTTAAACTGTTCTGGGGACTAATAAAAATTAATTCACAGTAGTTTTTTTTCCAGTTCATCCGATCCGCACCAGCTAATAAAATATATACTGTACACCAGAGATCCAGACGCTGCTAATATACATTCCGACCACTGTTAGCATGCAATTTTCTGTCTATTATATCAACTAAGTGCCCTTCTTCCAGCCAAATAAAGAATTATATATGAATGCTGTACATTTACTTTGGTAAGAACCTGAACATCTTTACCTTTCAGGATGTCCTTGTATGTAATTGCGGCCTTATTTTAAAAGGAGTAAAATATGATTTTAGTTACCATTTTCTCTTTTAATTATTTATGGTCCCTTTGTATTTCTGTCTGGATGTCACACATGAACCTCTCAATGCACATATAAGCATGTAAATCTGACTGAGTGGGAAAAATCTGCAGTGCTATAGTTTTTCCCAAATAATGCAAATAGGCTTCACATAGTTAATATTATATAATGTTTTGGATCCTGTCACATCAAATAATTTAGTGCTATGTTATATATACCGAGTTGGGTCTGGTACGTCCCTTCCAGGAACCTATGATTGCCTATGATTGCAGTATTCCTAAGAGGGCATGAATGGCATTCTATTATTGTGAAAGTAAGGTCAGTCTTTGTTTTTGTTAATGCTCAGAGGGGAGGGTGATTTCACCAACTCGTCTGAGGACTCAAACTAGCAACCCTCTCGTCACAAGCATGCTTCCCTTGGGATCAAGCTTCTGAGACTCAATCAAAGAATAAGAGAATCTGTTCCGCTGGAGGAATATTTAAGGAGGAACTTAAAGGTCCAGTGGGAATAGAAGGAAATTAAGACAGGGTTTTGTACAGAAACAAAATACCTCAGGGTGAGGGCCACTCCCAAAGCTTCATATTTCCATCCTACTCAGAAACCTTAAGTCTGACAGTCACTAATATTGGTACACAATGATGGCGGTGGGGACTAAAATCTCAGAGTAGAGGCCACAGATATTTCCAGTGTACAGGTCTCCGTTTTCACATAAAACACATACATAAAAAAGATTCAAAAGGAGCTTGTTCTGTTACCATCAAACATATATTAGTAATTCCAGACTGAGAGCTGTAGTTTGTCATGTTCATCTGGCTGTGTGTCACTGATTATTACTTTTTATGCAACCCTGGGTGCATATTTCACATCTGGGTCACAATTGCATCCAGAGCAGAAACATTTTTCCATAAAATTGGCATATTTAGTGGTGTACACTGACAGTGACAATAAATACAGTCCGGCCTACTCTCACCCTCGTCCATCTCATTCTCAGTCCATGATATCATTGAAGGGAACATCTATAAGAAAAGTGCAGTTCTGTATTATTTAAACAAATTGTGCCTGCTTAACTGATTGCTTCCATCAATGTGTGAGTGAGTGTCTGAGTGAGTGAGCGAGCGAGCGAGTGAGCAAGCGTGCTTGCATGCATGCGTGTGTGTTTCTCTGTGTGTTTGTGTGTGTGTGTGTGTGTGTGTGTGTGTGTGTGTGTGTGTGTGTGTGTGTGTGTGTGTTTGTGTGAATGGCTGCTAGCCATTAACCAATAAAGTTGTTCTTTATACTACTAGTGTTGCTGGAGGTTCACCCTCTCACATGGGTAGTACCCATACATCATGGTACCCTTTTGTGTCAGTCAATTTCTGTACCCATATCATTTGTAAGATAAGGTAAAGCAAATGCATGTAATCATTAGGCAAGACTGAAAAAAACACTGTACACTACCCTTTTATTCTTTGCATCTTGCAATTTGAAAACGTTGATTACCCCGGTCTTTGTTAGTGCTTACTCCAACTCTTAGCCTGAAAAAACTGAAACCTGACACACGTATGTGCACGTGTATGTACACGTTTAATTGTGTGTATATATGACTAGAAGCATCTAATCTCTGACATGGTACATCTGCGAAAAAATGTACTTTTCTGTACAAAAATGTCTTCTCCTGTACCTCTGTTTTTGATTGTGCACTAACTTACGTTTGAACATACAGGGTTTGATTCGCAGAAATCAAAGGCACATGTTCACCCCTCACATCACTTGTTTATCTTCGTGTAAAACCAGAGCATTCACTTCTGACAACGTTGTAATGGAATTGAGCCATTTGGAGCAGTTTGTACAGAAAAGCTTCTCAGAGAAGAAAACTGAGATTGTGCAGAACTACCAGAATAGCACAGCAATGATATTAAATTAGCTTTTGAGGAGATAGGGCCCTATTTTAACAATCTGAAACACAAGTATGAAACGCAAAACGCAAGTAGCTTTGTGGGCGGATCTTGAGCGCTGTTGCTATTATACCGGCGGGATAAATGACTCTTGTGCCCGACGCAAATCTAAAATGGGTTGGTCTGAAGTAGCTAGGTGTGGTTTGGGCGTAACGTGCAATAAACCAATCAGAGCGTCATCTCACATTCCCTTTAAGAGCAGGCGCGCTTGTTCCATGGCGGATTGCTATTATGACAGTGGATTTGCCTGGCGCACGCCAGCGGGAGCTGTCCGGGATGCGGCAAAGTAATAAATGCCCGTCTTGGCTGGGTGGCGATGTTGCTGCGGCCTCTCGGGCGCATCTCCTCAAGTCTGGAGAGGATTGCAGCAGCCATGGAGCGTGGGCCTCCAAACGCACCACCTGCTCCTGTTGTGCCCCTTCCTCCTCCCCCCACTCCATCTCCGTCCACCCGCTCCACCAGGAGCACATCGCTCATTACTCCCGGACCAGATCCCGCCGTAGTTCAACATCACGGCTCCTTAAGTCCTCTAATATTTCCTCATTTATGTCATCAACAAATCCATGTTTCATGGATATGTTGTATAAATCACAACAAGCCACAAAGAATGCTGCGACTTTTTGAGGACTGTACTGTAAAGTGCCTCCTGATCTATCCAAACACCTGAAGCGCATTTTCAGTAATATTTTTCCTTGTAATTATGTATGGTTTGCAAAAATGGGAACTGCTGTGTCCGTTTAGATGAGAGAAGTGTATGCGCGTTGTGCACACGCTACATTATGGCCAAGCATGCGCCCCTAAAATAGCATCTGAATAACGCGCTACTGACTTTAGACCAGGTTTTTCCTGGTCAGTGGCGGAATTGTTTTCTGAAACTGCAAAATAGCACCAAGTAACGTTTGCGCCGGAACAACCCTCCTCTTTTCGCTGAACCGCCCCCGGGAGCGCAAATACATTCCCTATTTTACCGACGTGCGTCTGTGGAGGGAAAAGTCCGCTGTGCGTCGGGTGCAAAATAGGAATGATACATGCGTCGGTGTACAAAGGCAATTGCGCTGGGTGCAAGATAGGGCCCACAATGTGTTGTTCTGTTCCTCATGGACCATATATTGTATGTTGCAAAACAACAGGCACAGTTTGGCTGATGGAGGAAAGGGGTGGATGTGCAGCCAGCCACTGACAGCTACAGAAGAATGCATCCGCCTCCACAGTTCTCACTGAAAGCATGGATGGTTTGATTCCCTTCAGTGTTTGTTCTCTGTTCCCTATTTCCACAACAGCCACGTGTACTGTATACATAGAATGGAAATACTCATCTCACCAACATAGTTCAGCCTTTGCATAGGACGAACATAGCATGTTTGGCTGTGTGCACATTTTTGTGGACAAAGCACGTGCATTTGAAGTAACACCCTGGTGACAGTGGAGGATTTTTTTAGCCATAAAATAAGATATAAAGATGAAGCAGCTTCAAATTGAATCATGCTCTACTTTTGCTTTAAACATGTGACTGAGTGCTGTTGCTTTGACTACACAGGCCAAGTAGATAAGGAGCTGGCCCGTTTGATATCTGATATGATATTTGCTGATAGGATATCTTACCAACAGTGACACCAATGAAATTTGAGCAGTGTCTGTCAACAGTACCTAATGTTCCTTAGAGTTTAATCTGCTGCTATCTTTACTCGAATAATAACCTCAATTAAGTAAAAATAGATGACTGATGTTAAGTTTCATCTTACATCTAGTCTTGCTTTTACACTTTCTGTTATGTATGATCTATTTCTTTATCTCTTTCTTTCTCTCACACTTTTCTAAACAATGTTCCCATCTCACAAAGATAAGAATCGTGCACATGCTTTTCTTTTTGACGGGGGGAAATAGAGAGTGAGATTCTGCCTGAAGGAAAACATATGTGACTTTTAAGCAAGCATGTGTGCTTGCCAACTCACTGCAACTTGTAATGTGCTGCCAAAGCTCTGAATCAGCTGTTCATGGACGTGTCTCACGATATTGCCGAGTAAAGCCCTGCATTTCAGCCAGAGCCCGACGGGGCCCAACTAATATATGCTCCTTGGGACGGGTTTCGGACCAATTTTCACATCAAAGTTCCCACCCGGGCCAGGGATCGGGCCTGCATTAGGCTCCTCCTTTAAGTTTTATGTTTTTATGTTTTAATTAATTAAATACACTAAATAAACTAAATGGTATGTAATTTAAATAAACTATGAAGTTGGTGTTTTCAAAAACAAAGATAGAAAGAGGTTTCATAACTTATCACACTGACACAAAGACAGACACACATGTGATGTCAAACTTCTGGACTTTTTACTGCTAATAAACGTTTAAACCAACATTTTTATATGCCTACAGTGTTTTATATTTATGGATCTTACACTAAGTGTTGACTTAAAGGACAATTTTGGCACAAAATGAACCTAGGGGTTAATAACATATGTGTACCAAGTTGACCGTTATGATTGAATGTGTCTCTAGCTTGAAACAAAATACCAAAATTTAAAAATACCAACATTTCAAGCCCGTGCAGGGCTCTATTGCCTAGGACCACCATTTTAGATGAATGAAGATTTCACAGCAACCGTAACTTTCACATGGGACCGCCTCAAGCACAGTGGGGAGAGGCCTTGACCCATGGTTCAGCCCACCCGCAGATCTGGATACTATCGAACAGGTGCAGAAGAGGTAAAAAACCTCTGTGTATCTCACCAGCTTTGTCAGAAAAAAGCCCTCCCATCCTCTGTGCATTATCATTAAAACTAGGCTCCAACTCTTCATCAACTCACATCAAACAGGTCCTCCATCAGGTAGATCTGTTCTTCTAACCCAGTGGTTGTACTGTATATTAAACCATTAATTCCACACAGTCAGTTCCTCAATGGACCTCACTGATGGCGCCAGACGTGTTTGTTACGAGATCTGTGCAACAACTACAGAGCAGTAAACCAACAAAACGCAGCTACAGTAGCTGCAGTTCATGGGGAATAGTAAAAGTAAAATAGCTGGGATCATACAAAGAGAGAGACCAGAGCTGTGTTTTACGTGCTCAATGACTGATGTGGCTGGTTAAAAACATGTAATTAACCACCCACATCAGTCATTGAGCATGTAAAACACAGCTCTGGTCTCTCTCTATTGTATGATCCTAACTATTTACTTTTACCGACATCCTTTTATAGGGAAAAAAACAAATAGTTTAATAGGTTTACAACAGACTTTCCCGTGTTGCTACGTCCAATACGGCAGTAAAGATAAGAGATGAGATTAGATAAAATCAAATGTTTATGATTCCTGTGGGAAAACCGAGCTTTTTTTGTTTTTAGATAGGTGTGGGTCCAACTTTATGGACATTGTCTGCTGTTTGTGATGCTGTTGAATTGTATTGTGTTCTACTGAGAGGTGTTTCTAATATTTAGTTCACCCCACTTATACAATTAAGGACACTTTTCTGCCAAGTGCCATGCTGCAGGATTGCACTTGCTCCTCCTTTGTGCAGCTCAGGTTCTTATTTGTGCTGAGTTTCATGAAATTAGAGACGCTACAATGTAAAACAGTCGACGACAGTTGGGCTCCATCTCCTGTCCTCATGTCTCTAAGTTTCAGCCAGACGTCCCAGAGGGCCCCGACTGTCATAACGAGTTGTAAACAGGAGGGAGGACGGCTCGGTGTCAGCTCCCATAAGTGTGGGAAAAGCCCCAGCATCATCCTGTCGAAAGCCCGCAACAATAAACACATGAGGAGAGGAGAGGAGAGGAGAGGAGAGGAGAGGAGAGGAGGAGAGGAGAGAAGAGGAGAGGAGAAGAGTGGAGTTGGGAGAAAGTTAACTTATCATCTCTATGACAGAAAGTGCAGACACAGTGACTGGGTCAGGCTGAACTACATTCACCATGACGATGTATGTGTGCTCTTGTACTTATAATAAATAATAAATAATGTCACATATGTCACATTGCAGTCGGTGAAGCAAAAGAGAAAGTGTTCGTTCATGCACAGCCGCCTCCAGATGGCTGATGCTTGTTTGTATTTTATTTTCCTCTTGCGGGGCTCTTGGGAGTCTGCGCTATGTTAACAGTTCTTACTGTAATTCCGCTGAGCACTGTAACTGCAAAAAAAAGAAAAAAAGAAAATGAACACGTCAATAAACACCCACAGATGAGCTCAAGTAGAGATGCTCCACCCAAACACCCTACAATCACACCATCCAGAGGTGTGACTGTAACTGTAATGCGTTGTCACATTAATCATATTGAAAATATAAAAGAAATTGTGCTTTGAAAGAGAAGCCATCTGACTGTGTTCCAGCGATGCTACTGCAGATTGGCAGCAGGTGTATCTGTAATATGAGTTGACTTATTATTCCAGCTCATAATGGGTGTTATTTTTAGCTTAAAATGGGGAAAGTCATACATTTAAAGGTGTTAAGTTGTGAAACCAAACTGTTATTTGGTTCTTATAGTAATAGTTTCTCCAAAAGAAGACCCCAAAAAGTCAGGCAAGCTAAGCAAAGAACGCGTACATTTCATTTCTTCTTTACTTCAGCTGATGAAGCTAAATCATTGAA
The DNA here is from genome assembly GCF_004354835.1 of Perca flavescens. Taxonomy (NCBI): domain Eukaryota; kingdom Metazoa; phylum Chordata; class Actinopteri; order Perciformes; family Percidae; genus Perca; species Perca flavescens. The sequence goes on along the minus strand of NC_041333.1, from coordinate 33,317,319 downwards.
AAGGGGCATGTTTCGCTCGAACACATCGTCAGCACCAAACTGCACCCTGTGGCCTCTTTGTCCAAACAAGATTTCACGCATCATAGTTAGGATTGGGCATTGAGAACCGATTCCTACTTGGAATCGTTTCAAAAATTACGATTCCAGTAGAATCGTTTCTTTAATGGAATCATTTGGAATCCTATAGAGGATTAGCGGAGGTTTCAAATCCAATCATCGCTTCCTCTCAGGGGGAACGTCTGGGGAAGGTTCATTCACAGCCCATTTCCAAAGGGGGCGTCACCAACGGACGCCGCTCAAATGCCTCTGGGCGCAATTGGATAGTCCTTCAACCAATCAGACCAACGATCCGGGTGACGTAGCAGCGACCGGGTTGTTGCGTTTCGGTTGCCGTCATGTTGAATGTAAACAAAAAGCTGCTCGCCGTCACTGCGCTATCGTCACCGTGTAAAGCCTCAACGGTTGTGATTGGTGCCTCGATTTGGAAAAATTGGAAATGGGCTTGAATGGGCTCTTGGCCAGACTGACTTGCAGAGCAGCTCTCAAATTTGCTGGAAGTTCGTCAGGGTTTTCCCAGGCTACTGTAAAACTGCAAACCACCATTGAACCACTGAATCAATTTTTTTGTGAAAATAGGCATGTGACCCGGCTAGCAAGCTATTCGCTGAAAATGGCAAGTTTTGCTACAAGGCAGGCCTGCTTGGTTCTATCGGGAAATGATTGTAAAGATTTACAAAGAATATGGTTACAGCATTTAGTCTCTAACTGGAGCGTTTTGGGACCGATTGGTGGATTTGCTACGTACAAAATAGACACAACAATACACTTGTAAAAGCAAATGATGTTTAACCATGTATCCAGCTAATTTAAATAGCTCACATTACTGTATTGTGTGAACAGTTAACTTCATTTAATATTTTATGTGGCGCTTTCTTTTGCGGGTTCCACCAAAACAAGTTCCTTCCCAAGACTATTTTGCAGAGGCACTATCTTTGCGACCGGAGCTTACCACCACGATATCCATGGATTACATGTTGATTATCATGTTACTTTTAGCAGTTTGTGAAAGAGTGAAGTTTTCCTGAAGAAGACGTTGGAGGTTTCTGTTTGCTGTAGTAATGATAATTTTGGGATCTAAAAATGAGGTCAGAGAAGTTTAAGAACCCACGCAATTGTCAAAATAAAGTTCACTTACGTCACAGTTTGCTGATGATATAATTTGCTACAGTTTCCATGATCTCTCCAGCACCTCGTTTAAATTTTCTGTCAGGAAGTGCTGACAGACCATTGCCACCAGCAGTGCGGTCCCAGTTATTACAGCGATCCATCAAAGGCCTAACCCTTTTACAGGTGAGTCACAACAGACAGTGACTTTGGATTAGATTACAGTGATGATGATTGGGTATATCTGGACCAAACAACCAGACTGTATTATTAGAAAGGCTCAGTCTCCAGCATGGTAATCAGTTTTTGTAATATCTTTGGAGTAAAATGCCCTACTATGGCATCTGACTTTAATATCCCTGCAGGGTGTGAGTCAGCAGAGTGCAGCAGTCAGTATATGTCATCCGCTGAGACCAAAACATGTCTGTCGTACAGTCTCATATTTGTTAAGCTCAGCAGGAAATTGTTACACACCGTGTGTCATATTGACCTGCACTGGTCCAAGCAAGGTGACTGGAACATTTCAAGGCTCTAAGGTGTGTGTGTGTGTATGTGTGTGTGTGTGTGTCTTTGATCAAATTTATCAAATAAACAGAATCAAAAGGAATTTGACTCAATTGTGCTCAATGCACTTGCACACAGAACAATGGGACTTGTGCAAGAACATTTTGAGAACATCCTAAACCTCACTTGCTTTTTTTTTCAGTGAGACTTCTTCGTATAAGTGTTTCATATAGGATTCAGTGAAAAATAACCCATATAAAGCATGACTAAGAGGGTACGGCATCAGGCATCGTGTACACAAAGCCACTGAACTACCACTGCTGTCTATGCTACTCTGTAATCCTTGCTCCTTAAAAAACAAATTAGATAAAGTGTGGACAGTGGAGTCTGTCACGAGTATCTCATGTCTTGCATGTTTTTTTTGTTTTTTTACGGAAACATGGTTTTGTAATGATATGCTGGACACCCATATACCCTCTGAAAAAAAAGATTCTGTTACTGCATTGCCTATTTCTCACCTAAAATGTTTCTGAAAACATTTTAGCCTACTGTTTAACTGTTATACGTTGTTTGTTACCAGCCGGCCGCCATTCTGTGTCAATATGGACGAGCTTGACAAGTTCACCCACGTCACCCACCAGCGGGAGAGTTTATTGGTCTGATGTGGCGCAGTGCATTCTGGTAGTTGTAGGCGTTCTACCTTTTGAGCGAATGGCAATATGCCAGCTTCTTTTCTTTGTTTTAGCTTGTCATGTAGCACAAGTAAAAAAATGTTTGTGCCATTCTACTGTATAGACTCAGACTAGCTCAGTTTTATGAAAAGACCCTCCTTCCAGCAATAAAATAATTATTTAAAGACTTGATGCAATCATTTCGCGATCTATGTAAAATACCACACCAGGATGCTTTGTGCCAAGGTTGGAGATAAAATAATACTCCTACGTATAGTGCTTACCGTAATCTGCGAGGAACAACAAAATAACCTCTCTTAGTGTGTCAGTTTTTCCACAATGGGTCAATAGTGGGAAAGACTACATGTACGCAGTCACGCGACGCCAGTATCAATGTAAATAATCATCAGGACAGGATGTGTGGCTCTTATGGCGCAGCGCGAACACGCCGTCTGTCACCACAACACATGTTCGAGAAGGTGACGGTGATGCCGAAAGCAGCAGAGCACGACAACAGAGAGCGGCTGCTTGATAACAGCTTCCAGTCCCTCATCAGCTGCTGAGCTGAGTCATGAGACTGAAGCCTGAGGACCCACGCTGTCATCATGTGGCTGTCTCACCTGTGTGTGTGTGTGTGTGTGTCTGTCTGTGTGTGTCTGTGTGTGTGTGGGAGAGATAGAGTGACAGAGACAAAGCGAATTTAGTGTATTGACTAAACAACCCACTGTAAAACGGACAAAAAATCTGATGAAATTAAACAGATTAGCTGGAAAGACTTTATGCTATGTGTTACAACATGAGTGCTATCATCATGGCTGTCTCACCTGTGTGTGTGTGTGTGCGTGCGTGTGTGAGATAAAGAGACAGAGCTAAATTTAGTGTATTGACTTAACAACCCACTGTAAAACAGACAAAAAATCTGATGAAATTCAACAGATTAGCTGGAAAAACTTTTTATGCGATGTGTTACAACGTGAGTGCTGTTTGAGTCCCTGCTACGTTTTGACATCAGTCAGAGGCTTAGCCTCAACACACACACACACAGCTCTCCAGGTGGCATCGTCTGCAACAGATTGTAGCAAATGAATGCAAAGCAGCCAACTTTGAACTTCCAGACCTCTCCGCCAGCAGAACCGTTAAGGCTGAAAATAAGCGGGTATGAAAAACACAATTCCAGTTCCCTCTGTAACATTCTTTGTAAACTGATTTGAATTTCCCAAACCAGTTCATGACTTTTTCAGATTTATACCTGCCCTTGTTGCTGCCCACAGCTTGAACTTGTTCTTCCTTCCTGCTTTGTCACATGAATAACTGTGAGAAATATTTCAGGAATTTAAGGTGCTGTGCCAGACTGGGCAACGTACTGCAAGGATCGTATCACTCTACAGTAAACGGAGGTTATCCCCTCTTTCATGAGTCTCACTTCCTGGTTCTATATCAGGCTCCAGGAAGCCTAAACTCAATCAACCAGCATTTACATCCACAAACCCTCTGCTGACCAGCAGCCTGTTTACAGCAACACAAAGTCATAAATGAAACAAAGAGAGCCTGATAAGGAATAGGATATTCATCGAAGGTCGGAGACACAATAACAGAAGCTTTGATCCTTTGTGTAACTGGACAAAGAATCGGCCAACAATTCACTACAATCAATATTACCAGAACATCTTTTCCTTTTCCATGTTTCTTCTGATTGTTGTTCTCCTCTCTTATTTACGAGGATTTTATGTTTTTGAAAAGAAATACTGTAATGGAAATCAATACTGGTGGTTAGTAGTAAAGTAAAGCTTCAGTCTTCATGTTTTCTTGTCTTTAAATAATGTCTTCACTCGGTCTTCATAACAAAGTTGAGAAAACTAAAAAACCATAAAAGCTTAAAGTGCTCATTAGGGGTGGCACGGTTCACAAAACCCACGGTTCAGTTCGTATCATGATTTTAGGGTCACTGTTTTCAGTTTTGTACGGTTCTTGTTATTTTTTTCTTTTAATCTTTAACACTCCAGAAATATACTTCAGCATATGATATATAGCTAAAATTAGCATATTGAATGCATGTTGCACTATGCTTGCACACAGTGGCAGTTCTATCTTTTGTTTTATTTCCGCTGTCATCATAGGTAACATGAAATCCAAAATGTTCCCACACACCAGACTTATACGACACTGGCGCATCCTCCAACTCCGCGCAGCCTTCCTTATCTTGCCCACATGCTATTTCTACACGTGACGTGACCTGTAGCACTCCACACTCCGCTTGAGGAGCAAAATCTGACGGATTCAGCAACTGTATGGCCTATTTCTCGCTTAAAATGTTTTCAGAAACACGTTTCGGTGAACTATTGTCGTAAAATACGAGATCATATTCAGAACGAGACGCCATTAGAGTCTGTTTTGAAATTCGGGAGCAGCAAGACCCACGTGACGCATTCATCCAATCAGCTGCCATGTATTACGTTCGTCACGCTCATCCCGCTCGTCATTTCCGGTAAGTGTTTTAATATAGGTGTCGAAAGTGGGCACTACGGCAGTAAGTGGTTAGTGCACCGTGCGACGCACACACGCTCCAAACCGAGACAAGCGAACCGAACGGTTTGGATGTTTTTTCATGAACCGTACCACCCTTAGTGCTCATATTATGCTTCTTGGCTTTTCCCTTTCCTTTGTTGTGTTATATATCTTTTTTTGTGCACGGTATAGGTTAACAAAGTGCATTGGCCTTACCTAGCTACTGCACATGTGCGACTCCCAACAAAGATGCAATAGATGTGTGATGCCTCACTCTGTAGTTAAAACAGAGAGCTCAACACACAGGGTGAAAAAGGGAGCTGCAGCAATGTGCAGTACAACAAAAATATGGTATTTTTTGAAAATTAAACCATGTAAACCTATTCTGATATAACCTCTAAATACAATTATTACAATTATGGACCTGAAAATGAGCATAATATGAGCGCTTTAATTTTCCACGACAAATGCAAAACTCCACAGACTGGAGCCCACCCACTTTTACTGCTTATGCAAATTATGCAAATACAGAAATTAAAAGCTTAAAGTACCAACATGACAAGCACGTGCCAGTTTGCTTTACATCATCATTAAAGAGTGAATGTGATGCAAATGTTGGTGGATCACAAATGCAAAGTTGGCTGGGTTTGCCGGATGAATGTCTCTATTTTCCAACCCACACAGACTTTATGGGCAGAATAGGTCCATGGTTTTCATACATAAACACACATACACACTGTCAACCAAAACTATAACCATTGCAGCACTAAGTTAGTGAGCTAAACAAGAGTTGAAGACAAAAGTTCTTGATTTTCTTGTAACCTGCGTATTCACTTTCCTACTCATTATCATCTAATAATTTCAGCTACATTCTGCTTGTAGAGGCTAAGCCCAAGCTCTAAGCCCCTGAGGTGCTGTACCATGGGTAGAATAATTTATGCACTTTTTAACCTTTTTGATCAATGAAAGTTCAAGTCGTATTTGCAGTTAAAACCATTAGTTTGATTTATTTCCATGAAATCTTCATTGTTTTCCACAGACAAACCATAGCGTGTATGTGTGCCTGTGTAGTGGTGTGTGCGTGCGTGGTAAAAAACTGTATGTGCTTCCGGGTTGCACCGGAGGAACCAAAGATTGGTTCCTATTTATACCAAGGGCACTAATTGGCTCTTACACGGCTTTTCCGGGGTCACAATATATGCGTGGTTCTATTGAAACAACAAACCACTTCTCTACATTGTCTTTACTATCAACAATCTTTACTAGCTTAGGGGTAAGTGGGTGTTCACACCGAGAAAAGTGAAGGGGGGGTGTTAATCAAACAGCCCATGTGTGTGACGTCCTGTTGTGTTCTTAAACCGCCCATCAATGCAAAAGTAGACTTTATATTTCACAATTACTGTTTTCGGACGGATCGTTTATAGATGTTGATGTTTCTGACCGCATTTGAAGGCAGCTTATTTCACAGGGGGAGAGAGAAAGAAAAGAGACGAGCAAGAAATAGTTGTTGCAGGAAACATTCAGCTATTAAACAACCTTCAGTTCAGTGCTTGTGTTTTTTTATCCTCATAGTGTTTTAAAACTCTCTTGTGGCAGCGATAGAGGCAGTGATGTTTCCTGTTTCCTGTACGGGATTCTCACACCGCCTCGAACCACACTGACAAGTCTGATCGCGGGTTACATGATTGGCCACCGTAGCGCGACTTGGGGTTGCATTTCTCCAAAAGCCCCTAAGACGCCAACCTAAACCGGAATGTCTCCATCGCAGCTGCTGCAGCCCCAACACATCAAGTAGTTGAAGAGTTGCAGAGTCAGCTCTGACAAACCTTACGATGCAGCTACAAAAGCCCTGCGTAGAGGTTCATTTGCTACAACTCAACCTCCTAATGCGTCCAGCTTGTCTGTACTTGACACCCCATCACCATCAGGTACACTGAGAAAGTTAGCGATCAGCATAATAGAGGAAAAGACGTGAAGACCAGAGTGTAGTGGAAGGTAAAAAAGGGAGTCAGAGAAAACCGAGAATCTGAACAGGAAAGACCAGGGCCTGAGGTAGAGAGACAGAGGGAAAGTCAAAGGCTGCAGGTAGTTAATCTTGGCTGTTCATTTCATGCTCGGGTGGTCGTGCAGCCGTCCATGTTTCAAAGCCCTTGTAGGCTCGACCTGACGCCCTGCAGGGAAAATTAATGACTTCAATAAAAGTGCCACGTTTTCCCGCCACGTTTCCCGCATCGCACTTTATTGGACAAATCTTAATTTGGCTCTGATCAGATCGCCAGAGCTTGTTACTGTACGTCTGGAGGGAAATGAATGAGGCACTGTGTGTGTGTGTGTGTGTGTGTGTGTGTGTTTGTGTGTGTGTGTGTGTGTGTGTGTGTGTGTGTGTGTGTGTGTGTATGTGTTTTGTGTGTGTGGATGACTAACTTCTTTCCTCTCTGCAGCAGCCAATATACAAGACATGATGTATGATACTATGTTCTTTTAGCTGAGCACCTGTGTTTTTGTAGTCTACCTGAAAGGGCAGTGGTGACAGGACACGTTTTTGTTGTTGTTTTTTCCTCTGGGTGATTTTTGTCCACTTGATCACATTTTTAATGTCAGCATTTGGGATTTTGTTTTTGTCCCTTCTTTTCCCCTGACCTTCAAAGCAAAGCACATTGGCAAAAGCAAACTCAATTTGTACCACTAAGTTTTGTTTGAACTTATTTCCCACAGCTAGGACAAAGAGTATTGTTTCATTTTGTCACTCAGTGTCCCTAAACAGTCCATCTTCAACCACTAAATTCTGACCATATGTTGTTATGGGTGTATTTGTCTTTTGTTTGGGATCCAGTGGTTCATGTGGGGTAGGCATTTTCTTCTTCTTTTTTTCAAATTGCATAAATTGCCATCATCTAATCAAAAACAGCTGGTCATTGATTCCCACCAATAAGTCACAGATCATAACCAGCGATGCCTTTATTTGCTTGCTGTCTTGTGCAGTAAATGTCTGAAGTGTTTTGCACCGTGTCGGTGGTACATGGGGGTTTGTCCTTGGCTGCTGACTGCACCTCAGACAAATGATATTCCAGTGGAGGTTTGGATGTGGAGGTGTCAGCAGTTTTAATGATGGGCTGCAGAAAACCTCCACTCATTTCTGAGGCGCTGCCTGCCAGACTAATCCCACCAGAGCTGTGTGTGTGTGAGTGTGTGTGTGTGTGTGTGTGTGTGTGTGTGTGTGTGTGTGTGTGTGTGTGTGTGTGTGTGTGTGTCAGAGGCACACAGAGGGAGTATGTATATGGTTGTCTGAATGTCTGGGTCGAGGGTATGTGTGGGTGTGTAGATTGGTGAGTGTGTGAGACTATGTCCGTTGACAGATAGCTGGTAACTAGAGTGTCCGCCCACCGATATGCACAGACAACAGGCACGCATGCACACACACACACACACACACACACACACACACACAGTTAAAATGACGTTGAATTGGGGCCCCTGGTAGCTCACCTGCTAAAGCTTGTACCGAGGCTCAGTCCTTACCGCAGCAGCCAGGGGTTCAATTCCAACCCGTAGCCCTTTGCTGCATGTCATCGCCCCCTCTCTCTCCCACTTTCCTGCCTTAATTTGTCCTATCAAATAAAGGCAATAAAAGCCCCCAAAAAAATCTTTAAAAAATAACGTTGAATTTTTGCTTCACACGGGAACAGCGGCCTCCTGGGTGAAATTCCTTTGCTTGTTTGACCCATCCCTCCCTACGCGGACTTATTCGCTTTTTATTATTATCCTCTCCATGCAGTCGAGCAGTTGAAAGCCCGGTGCGTCTCATACAGACGCCGTAGGTTGCCTTGTGCTTCGGTATCAAACACTGAGTTCCACTGACCATGCCGATGTATTTGACAAGTTGGGACCGAGAACGTTTTGAATTAATAATAATAGTATAACCAGAATGCCACTTTTTCTCTGAGTGTATGTACTGTATGTGCTCTTGTACATCTATCTGTCTGTGGTTCTGGGGTTAAGGTTAGAATTAGTAACAGTTGGGTTAAGTTTAATACATTTAGAGTTTGTGGCTGTGGAAGCTTTTATGTCAATGAGGGTCCTCATTAGTTTCATGTAGGTGTGCGTGTGGGAGCGCATGTTTGTCAGCTCCGGTCTGCTGCCAGGATGTGGCTGCTTCCTGTGCCACTTCCTGTTTTGTCTTTTCTCATCTGATTGGTCTGTTCTATTCTGGTTAGTAGTGTCGAGTGACATAAGGGAACACAGGGTCGAAATATTAACTCTTTGAACTCTTCTGAGTTACACATATCTGACATAAATCAAATAACCCACTGGCTGTAAAATACATGTCACTGTAGATACACACTACCGGTCAAACGTTTGGGGTCAGGTAGAAATTTCCATTCCACTCCATTACACACAGAACAAAAGGGTTCTCGACTGTTGTAGAAAGAAGTGGCTGATCTTTAATGCAATATCTACATTGCCCATTATCAGCAACCATTCATCCAATGTTCCAAAGGCACATTCTGTTTAATAATCTTTTATCATTTTAAAAGGCTAACTGAAAAAACATTGGAGAACATAATGTAATCTGAAAACTGCTGCCCTGGTTAAAAAAAACAAAAACAATGCAACTGATCTCAGCTGGTATTCTGTGTGTAATAGAGTGGAATAGAAATTTCTAAGTGACCCCAAACTTTTGACCGGTACTGTATATTTATTACATTGGAATTTCAAAGAATATTACAATTTGAGTTGTGGTTTAAAAACACTATTTGATAATTAAAGCTATGATAAAAAAGAAAACACAATTAAGGTTAACATGTTTTAGTGCCAGAACTGAAATCTAAATGATCATGTCATTTGCTATAAATGTGCATACATTTGTCTCATGGTACCATAATGTTATATGTACATGCCAGACATGGTACAGACAACAAATATAATATGATGCAAGCTATTTGCATCTCGTTCATGCAGTTGGTCTCAGGATCAAGGGCACTAAAATTAATTCAGTCAAGAAAAAGAAAACGTGCGCCAAAAAGAGGAAAACTCAAACTCTCTTCTCCGCAGAATAGAAAAGTCCGACCTGCAGCCCTTTGCTGCGTGTCGTCCCCCATTTTTCTCCCTCCTTTCCTGTCTATCCACTGTCACTATCACACAAAGGGAAAAAATAATCTTAAAAAAAAGAAGGCTTTTGTAAACCAAAATGCCTCTCAGTATTATTCAGAATATTTTGAATTTCATTAAAAAACAAACAGGCTTCTCTGTCAGCTTGGTTGAGGGCAATAGCTGGCGGTCAGTCGGGCTCCGAGCAGTGAGGTTAAATCATGAGTGCTCACAAATCTGCCAGCTGCCGTCGTTGAAAAAATAAGTAACAGTAAATTAAAACTGACTTTGTGAGACATTCTTGCAGAGCATGGATTATGTTTTAGAGTGTACGTTAAGAGGGGACATGGTGCCATGTTGGATAGCACTATGTATAACTTTAGCTTACTGCTACTCAAGAAAGAAAACCAACCAGTGGGAAAATGATCCTCCAGTGGCCTGAAGGCTCAAAGCTTGTTGTGTGTAAACTGCTCCATGCTGATTTAATTGAAAATGTGTTTGGAAATACAGGTCACTCAAGCAAACATATCAACTGACATGATAAGAGCCTTAAAGTTGTAATCCTTAAGATTTTAGTCCTGGTTGATTTATCAACACCGGTGTTTACCTTGGTAATAGCAAGTGCGGTTTAATACTACACTCTCAGGGTTTTTACTGACTCAGAATCGGCCTTTGAGGGAGGGGGGGGGTGACTATGCACGACAGGAATTTTGCCTCTTATTTCTGACAATTTGATAAACAAAAAAATGCCTATTTTGCTTGAGTACATAAAACCCCAATTAACAAAACTGCTATAAAAAATTATATTCAAATTTAAAATACTACTGTTAAAATCACACACATTTATAAACGTGGCGTACGCACAAAACGGGGCTGAAAATGTGCGTACGCCACTTCCCACGCAAAGGTTGTGATTTATAAAAAACAAACTTGACTGGAGAATGTGCGGTCCTCCACGCAAACTCTGACTCATGCGTACGCACATTTTGGAGACAATGGGAATTGGCGACGCAGATGGTGAGGTGGTAAACTGAAGTCAGACTGCAGAAAGTACATGTGGGAATAACGATTAGTCGTAATATTTTCTAGTATTGATGCTTCACTAAAAAAATTTCACTCCATATCATCCATGTTATCATGAAGATTAAATCCAGCAGTGCTATTTGCGTTTGTACTGAGTGATAATTGTTCCATAAACACCTTGTAAAATCCCACTCAAATCTTAAATAAAAATTTGTTCTTAATTTTAATCGGCACTGTCTCGCCGTCAGAGTCCACTACGGAGCGCAGCAGTAGGAGATGGCTCGACGCATGGAATACAGGATAGCATCAAATACCCTACAATTAGATAACTGCAGAATACAGTGTAGCCTAAATACTGTAACTAAATATCTGTCTTTCATACTGGGCATATATCATCAAATGTCAAAGTCTTGAAATACAGCCGTTAAGTTAAGCTCTAGCTCAATCGTTACACTTAATGCACTGTTAATGTGTTTGCCTATTAGACTTACGTCTTCATATTGTAAGTCGCTGCCGTTTCAATCCTGGCTGTCGGCTCTCTGCAGCGGGTGGGGCTGCTGCGCACACACACACACACACACACACACACACACACACACACACACACACACACACACACACACACACACACACACACACACACACACAAACAACACACACGGTGGATGCAGGAAAAAACGGAGATGAGACGACATGATGACCTAAATTGAGGACAACTACGCTCGTTAATGTAAGTGCAATGATAAGTTAAACCGTTGTGTTGACTTTGGGTCACATTGACCCGTTTTCAATTTTTGGGAAAAATATGGGACGTAGAAATAAGCGCTGAAAATGTGTGGAAGAAAAATTTAACAATTTAAAACATTGGAAAAAGCAAAAACAAACTGTGAAAAAAAGGTGTCAAAAACGTTGACGACGGAAGACAACACAAGGGTTTTAAAGTCAGTACTTTATCAAACCGTATGAATGTGTGTCCCAGGCCAGGATAGGAAATGAACTAACAATGTAAAGATCAACAAGCCACTGACACATATGTTCAAATTTGATTCTTTCAATAAATTATAATTTTTGTCTTAAATCCACCAGCCATTTTCATATTATACCAAGATTTGCAGCATCCTGAGCGTTTTTGGTAAGGTTACTAGGAAAACTCAGATCAGGATGGTTTGATTCTCCCTATTCTCCCTGAAACAAGTTTTCATTTTATTTTAAATTTGTTTGCAACTTTTACTATCTCCCGCAACTTCATTGCAACAAAAGTCATCGCAACTTTAATTGCAATTTTTTACAAAAGCTCCCGTGAAATCAGCCATTTTGGGCCGCAACAATCTCAAAAAAAGGCCACGAAATTCTGGAGGAACTGTTTGGTGCTGGTTAAAACCTCTTTGGGGGGCCGGCATCTGATCTGCGCATAGTTTTCCACACTACAGCAGGACACAGGGAAGTTGGTTACCTTGCTGAGGAGTTGGAGGTGTACTGTTCACAGCTCACTGTGGCAGCTCCTTCTTGTTCCATTTCTCACGGGAAAAAATTCAAAATCATCCGGCAGGCAAAAAATGCCCAAAATGACCGTTCTCTTGTTTTGGATTTCTTTGGATTTTTGATGAATGATTGCGCTTGTATTTTCTGAGGCTACTTCAACCCATGTTTCACTGGTTTAACATGTTTAATGTGAAACAGTAAGAAATGTTTGCAATAGCAGTTACAACTCTGATACAATGTAAAGAGAGCTAACCGAAAACAGTGAGGCTGTTATCAATTATTCAAAATTACACTGTATTACAGGTATTGTTTTCCTGTGTATCCCTCATGTTTAAGAAAGAATCTGAATCCAGTGCAGGAATGGCGGACTTTTTAACAAAAATAGGGTTTGATTCTAGGCACGGGTCGGTTACCGGGTTCAAGGTACTGTATACCGTTCCTAAGGTAAGAGCTGTTTTTTATGAGTCTACAAGGACAGAAAGTGCAGTTTAGTAATCCGTCTCCCTGCCAGTGTGCAGTGTTTCAAAATAAAATACATTGTGTTCAATGGAGAAAAAAAAGTTGTTGTTTTACTCAGACATTTAAAAAATAATACATTTATAACTGTCATTGCAATACCGTAATACTGTGATATTTTTGCTGAAGGTTATCATCCCGTCAGAATCTCATACCGGCACATGCCTATTTGATTCATGAACATTAAAGGCCTATAACTTCAAGGTGGGTCATGCATGATATATTCACTCAATATCGTTATCACGATATCACGTTGCAATATGCAATATTTTGTTTACTTTGTGGAGCGCTGCGTCCCGTCCGTTAGCTGTGTGGCTTAGTTGTGCTTGATTTAGAGCCCGCTTGAAACGCTGTAATGATCATATTTCATTGGCCAGTTACTGTGCCACTTGCACATGTTGGTACACGTCAGCGCAAAGGTCCACTACGTGACAAACCCTGTGGAGCATACCACGTGTGTGCATATTTCAACAGAGTGACAGTGTAAGTGAAGAAATAGATAGAGACACACTCTAAAAACGTTAAAAACTCCTGGGTTAAAAAGGGACCAACTAATTTCTGGGTTATTTCAACCCAGAAAATTGGGTTACTCTTTTTGACCCAACTTCTGGGTTAAATACTTGTTGGGTTATTTTGGTTAAAATAACCCAACAGTGTAGTTAATATAACCCAACTTCTGGGTCAAAAGAACAACCTCATTTTCTGGGTTGAAATAACCCAGAAATTAGTTAGTCCTGGGCCCTTTTTAACCCAGGAGTTGGGTCACAAATAACCTAACTAACTCCTCCAAAATGATATGGAAAAAAAGGGTTGACCCTGCCCAACAGTTTATTGTACTGTTTTTTTGCATTTGGCAAAGACATTAGTTAATATATCCATGTTTAGAGGGTGTGTCACTTTATATCTCCTACAAATACTGGTGATACTGTTTTATCATAATGTACACAACACACAAGTGTGATTGTTCATATTATAAACTAAATTGACATGATAATATAATAACTCCATAAAATACATATTACATTATATATATATATATATATATATATATATATATATATATATATATAGAGAGAGAGAGAGAGAGAGAGAGAGAGAGAGAGAGAGAGAGATAGAGAGAGAGCCCTATAACCCAGAACATGGGTTTTTTTTGAAAAATAACCCAGCAACCCAAACAATCCAGGAATTGGGTCAAAATATTAGCCCTATAACCCAGAAAATGGTTACTTTCTGAAAAAATAACCCATTATTTAACCTAACACAAATAACCCAGAAACTGGGTTGAAGAAATAACAAGATTTTAGAGTGCAACAAAACGGAACAAATCAGAGAAGTGAAAGAAAAGTTGTGTCCTGTTCTCTTTATTTATATATTTTATACTGTACAACCAGTGAAACATGTCCTGTTCTGTAGATGGTTATTTATTCATTCATGTTGTACCAGTCCAATATGACTGTCAGTTGAAATAAATCTTGTGTTGTATTTGTTATGAATCTATTTTGATGCGTTTTCCCGTAACTTTTGTAATTTTACATATGTTATATGTAAAAAATATTGAAATGAATATTGATATCGCAATATTCATAATCGATATCGCAATATCACATTTTGTCGATATAGTGCAACCCTAGTCATGCAATTGTTGTGCTTGCATGATGTAGCTTATATCAGTGGTCAGCAAAAAGGGGAGTCATTTTTTTCACTAAAGTTTTAATTCCATCCATAAGTAACACAACGACAGAATGTATGACTATTTTGTTCATGGGTTACATACACGCTCTGTAATAATACATCTAAAAGCAAAACTCATCAGATCAGATTGGGGACCCTGGCATGAAATCCTATCAAATCAATCAAATGGGGGTCAATGGTCTAATTTGTGTCAGTTTAGGGGTCCTTCACATGAAAACGTTTGGGAAACACTGTCTATTTTAATGTGTATTTCATCAAATTGCCACATGAGAAATGTGGGATCAGTGCATTTTATTTTCCGCAGAGCAGGCTAATCTGGTAATGCTGCCATACACTAACTGTACATGAATCATAAAAAATAATTAAGACCTATAATAATTAAAACCTAAAAATATGTAGTCTCTTGCCTTCAAAGCAGTCTGGCAGCCCAACAATATAATTCATTTTTTGAAAACTTGAGGTGAACATTAATTGCAAAGGTCTAATGCTAAAAATAAATTAAAAGAAAATTGTTTTGAATATCAAATAAGTAATAACGCAACAAATGTTCCTTATGTCAATACTCCTCCAAAATGTCCATCAGCTCCAGTGGTCACCAAAACACTACTTAGAGTTTGTCTTGAGTTCAACAGCCCTTGGGTACTTTAAATCCCCCATAAATATAAATAAAAGAGGCTTTTTTTTTTAAATCTTTTTTTAAATGATCCCTTTGGGCCAACAACAACAACACACTGCAGGATAAAGTACAATAGGTCTGGATTCAGATTCCAATTCAGGACATTTTACGTCAGTGTTTACTCATATCCATTTCCCCAGAGACGGTTAACAAGAGAATCTGAGATGTAACAGATATGATCCCCTCCGAGTACTGGTGCCGCTCAAAACAGAAAAATCTTTGATTTCAATTTCACTCCATTAGATTTCTCTTTTGTTCATTTAGGATGTTGTTTTATATATTATATGTCTGTGTGGGTTGATGTTTCTCTTGTCTTGTTTGGAGCTGAGCATGCAGGATACAGAGCCTCAGGTGTTAAAAGTTAATATAAATTTCAACTCCAATGTGGTTTTCAAAGGAACACCAGCCCTCCAGCATCTCCCTATGGTGTTTGGTAGCTGACGGTCTTTAGTAGAAGACGCCTCTCTCTGGGACTGTCTGTCTTTACTTCACAATAGAATTGTGAATTGTGAAAAAAACTTTAACAATCAAAATCACTCTTTTACCAATACTTAAAAAAATAAAAACCTAAAACCATTGTCACTGCTCTTGATCACGGAGCGTTTTAGTCTCTTTAAACTCATTTTGGTTTTCCGGCCCTCAACTATATCGTTTTGGTTCACTGTCACGCTCGCTCTCTTCAACCTCGTTTTAGCCACAACAAGCTCTGATAAACACACTGAACGCTACCTGCTCTGCACCTTATGACAGACAGAACAAAGTTAGCAACTAGCTGGTGAACACAGTGGAGCATTTTGTAGCTAAAGAACCAGATACTTCTCTCAGATGTTGGTGGAGACAAAACAAGAGCTAAAATCAGAGTAGTCTTGCTTTGCCAGGCCTTCCTCCACAGCGCTGCGGAGGAGGGTCTGGCTAGTCCACACAGCATTCTGGGATGGGAGAAAAACGTGCTCTGGTTTATCTGCATTTAAACCAATCACAATCGCCATGCGTGGCGCTAAGAGCCGGACAGAGCCACGGTGCCTCTGTGAAATCGCCTCGGGAAGGAAATTGTTTTGGTGGAACGTGAACGTTCAAAAGTTGTTTAAGTTCTGCAACAGAAAACTCAGATTGGACAGATAGTCTAGCTAGCTGTCTGGATTTACCCTGCAGAGATCTGAGGAGCAGTTAACCATAGTCCTCAGAAATCCACCAGAGTTTAAATTTACAACACAAAGAAAGCGGAAGGTGATGGACATCCAGCGGAAGTTCTGGCAGCACCGGAGCAATCCCATGAAGTGGAACGTCATAGATATAGACTAAAAGTAGAGAGAATATTGGACTTACATTCATTAGGTCGCTGGATGTGTACATTGTTTGCTAACAATCCAAACTAAACTCTGCTGATAATAATTACACTACTTTTCTTTGCATATGACCGTAATCATGTAAAACATTTTGCACATTATTCATCCATATGTCTGCTCAATATATCTGACATACACAAAATAATGCACAGAGGTGCAGAGATGCACACACGCACAAATATAGCCTGATTTTTATTCAATGTATCGTGTTTCTTCTTGCCGCTGCAGCAAGACCATTTTTCCTCTGAGATCATTAAAGTTTCATCTAATCATGTTCAATACTCCATTACTAAAACAGTCGATAGATGCAGACCTGATGAGAGACTGAGGGCAGAGAGAGGAAGATGGGAGCGAGACAGAAAGAGAGTGAAAAGAGAGAGGGATACCTTCTCCTTCAACCGACACTTTGAATGTCGTTACATCATCAGAATGTCCGTTTCAGAGTGTATCCAGATTCACTTTGAGCACCGTTTAACCTCTTCCTCAACTAGCTTTCATTTAATCATCCTGATTCTACAGGAACACCTGCATTTTTCGAAACAGTGCATGTGTGGACGGGATGTTTTTGAGAAGGAACGAAGGAAAAACCCAGTTTTTAAAAATACCTGTGTACGTGTGGACTAGGCCTAACCGAGAAGCGTGCATAAAGCCTATTTTGACGCGAGCTGTAGTGCGTTCGAACAGACATGGAAGTGAAACAGCGAGACTATCCAGGTAATTTAAAGACACCGCCCCCCCAATACAGTATTGTATATGTCTCACCACAGACGGACAGAGCTTCATCATGGAGATGGAAAAACATAATACGACATCACAGATCTTTTTTAAAGTTGCAAGGTAGTTTAATAAACACGTAATTGTTCTGTAAAGTACTTGTAGAGACAATAAAATCTGTGAGTCAGGCAGCAAGACTCTCCGCTTCTGAGACGCCGGAACGTAGTCGGAATGCAGCAAAGATGCGCCCAGTGAAAAAATCGGAGTAAGAAGAGAAAGAATAACTCTATTCTAGCTCCCTAATTCATCTCAATAGGGTGTTGACGCAGAGGTGCACCGGCAAACCAGCTGAACCTGGCTCAACTTCTGCTGAAGGTGTTTTGTTTTTTGGATCCCAACTAGCAACCAGTAAGAGGAATAGAGAAAAAAGTAAGAGAACAAATCAGAAAATGGAAAAACCTTAGCACAGTCCTCATACACTCTGGATCAACCAGATTATAGCCTAGTGCTACGTTGCCGGCTATAGTCATAAATGGACATTTCAACCTCTCCGTTTTCAAAAATAACATTGTACACAGTGTTCGTTTACACGTACCCGTGTATATATGCCATCAAGAGCACGCCAAATCTGTGGGTGGCAGTGTAACGAGAAGCTCAAGCCCACGTTAGCCAATCAGAATCCCGAAAATAGCAACAACAGCAACGAATCACTTCCTCTCTCTTCTCTTCCTCACTTCCTCGCTGCCTAAACCTCCGTTTGTCTCAGTTTACATGCAAACAAAGTTCTCCAAAATCTCCGCTCTGGCTGGGGTTTTTAGAAAGAATTGTTTTCAGAGGCAAATTCTCCGTTCGCAAAAACAAAGGGAAATGTATACATTTAAAAAAAAAAACATGTACGTGTAACGGGTACAAGAGAAAGTAAAAAGCACATCAAATAAGTCATCAACTTCTGTAAACAAATTCTCAAAGTAAAGTCGTTTTAGCACTGAACACAATACAGAGTGGCAGATTATCTGGGCAGCGTGAGCAACCAAAAAATGAGCGAGTCATGGGAGGGAGAAATAAGAAAGGGAACAATGAGGAGGAAAATATTGATCAAGAAAAAGTAAAGAGAGGAGAGGGGGTGAAAGAGATTTAAAATGAGAGAAATGGAACGAGATAGGGAGTTAATGTGAGAGATGGAAAAAGGGGAAAGCCAAATCGATATATAGTGTAATTTTAGATCAGAGAGAGAGAGAGAGCATAAAAGAGAAGAAGAGGTGGAAAATGTGAGAGGGAACAATGAGACACAAAAACAACAGAGAAGAAGAGAGAGCGTGATCTTGGGGAAAATAAGGGCAGAGAGGGGAAAGAAAGGGCTAGGGAAAAGAAGAGACAGAAAAGAAGGAAAGTGGATGGACAGATAGAGGTTTAATGGGAGAGAAAGAAGAAAGGCAAACACAGAGAGTGAGATGTAATCGACCATTTGAAACTGTTCTAATGCTGGCCACAGGTGCTGCTGTCTCCACACTGGAGACATCTGCGCGCGTGTGTGTGCGTGCGCGCGCGCGTGTGTGTGTGTGTGTGTGTGCGTGTTTGTGTGTGTTTCTCTCTAACATGGCTAACAGTGTTTACAGACAGACAGTAGTGAACTCATCAGGTCCTGGGTACATTTAGACGCGGCGTCAGACTGTCAGGAGTTACACAAACACACATACAGAAAGTCTAATGCACACTTCTGACCCCCCTCTCTTTCATTTCCCCCCCCCTTTTGTTTGAATCTCCCTCTCGGTCTGCAGGCCATCAGCCGTATCATTTCATCAACACACAGAGATGTGCTCCGTTGCATTACATTACAGAGACACAATGTTCTAGGACGGCTTTCAAAGTCTGGTGATACCAGGATCCCTTGTTCCATTTGAAGAAATGCACCAACAAACCATGATTTACTTCAAACTGTGTGACAACAAGTCTGGTTGCAGTTTGCTTTAGAGAACGACTAAACGGAGGATCAGTCTTGCATTAGTCTCGCATTGCCAGACCTTCCTCCACAGCGCTGCGTAGGATGGTCTGGCTAGTCCACACAGCATTCTGGGATGGGAGGAAAACGTGCTCTGGTTTATTGGCATTTCTTTAAACCAATCACAATTGTCTTGGGCGGTGCTAAGCGCCGGACGGAGCCTCGGTGCCTCTGCAAAATAATCTCGGGAAGGAACTTGTTTTGGTGGAACATGTGTACGTTCAAAGGTTGTTTTAGTCGTGCAACAGAAAACTCAGATTGGACAGATAGTCTAGCTAGCTGTCTGGATTTACCCTGCAGCAGGCACGGCGCCAGGATTCCAGTTTTGGATGGGCCAGACCAATTGTGGGTGGGCCTTAAATTAAAAACGTTATCAAATCCCTGTTTAACCTAATACAAATGACTGGCTAATATACTGTTATATTATATATATTATATGTGCTTACATAATAAAGATTGTAATAGCTTGATGCTATTTATATGTTGTTGCATTGTAAAAAGTTTTGGTGCAAAGGACGGACCTATCCGCGATCGCTCTCCTTGGTTCTGCCCAAAAGAAGAGCGCTTTGGAATCTCCATTACGCACCATACCTGGCTGTAGTACATCTCTCCTAAAGCCTATAGACTGTAAAAGTGGTCAGGAATCTAATATTTCCCCAAAACATAGTTTAGTTCTGCTCGTATAACATTAGGCCGAATATTTCACAATTCTTTTCAATTGTTTTAAGTTTTCAACAATATACAAATCACAAACACTGCCCGACAGTTTCAATCAATATTCGGCCACAGAACTTGTTCATTGACGTCATCTGTCATGTAAAACAAGACTCAAGTTATTTCCTTACTTTAGTGAGATGATTCATGTTATAAACATGTTTAACAAAAATAAATAAATTGCATTAACAAGCCCTAAAGCATCATTGACCATAACAAGAGAAAACCATGAGGCTGTTGTCAGCTTGTTACTGACAACAGTAACAAGCTGTTATAGAAAAAGAACTGCGCCTGCAGCTCTGTAGCAGGTTATGAATTGATTATTTTAATCCATATATCTCATAACGACATAATACAATACAGGCAGAGTAGCCTTCACATACCTTACTGTTATCCTCTGGCGGTCCTACACAATTAAACTCCCTAAAGCAGAAGAAGTGACTTTAGCACTGGTTGAGTTGCGGGCTATATCCATAGGGGCTATATCATCCACTCGCGAGGCAGAGGCAAAGGCACTAGCGCCGGCGCTGGTCGCGTTAGCATCCTGCGGTGTCCGAGACAAAGATGTGCTCGGTGTTGAGGATCTCAGCTCTCCTTCATCTCCTGGTTGCAGCGATGACTCTGAGACCGCTCATGCATGTTTAAGGTACCTAAACAACGGCTGTTGCAACCTTGTCCTTTACTGGAAATGATTTTCACTCTCAGATCACTGGGAGCTAGCCTAGCATACCGACAAGCTACATCCGATCCGAACCTCACTGTCTGCTGAACTTGCGCAGAAACATAAAAATAGACGTTTTTATAAATTGTTTTTGAAAACTAAACATTTAGACAATTTTAACACAAATTATGAGATTATTTGCCAATTTTTTATAATTCTTCACCAAATTATAATATATTAATTAATTAATGTTTTTTGAGGAAATGTTTTGGGTGGGCCTGTTGAAAAGTGGGTGGGCCTAGGCCCGTCAGGCCCACCCATAACGCCATGCCTGCCCTGCAGAGATCTGAGGAGCAGTTAACCATAGTCCTCAGAAATCCACCGGAGTTTAAAATGTCAACTTAAAGAAAGCGGAAGGTAACGGACGTCCAGCTGAAAAGAAAGACATCCAGCGGAAGTTCTGGCAGCACCGGAGCAATCCCATGAAGTGGAACGTCGTAGATATAGACTAAAAGTAGAGTGAATATTGGACTTACATTCATTAGGTCGCTGGATGTGTACATTGTTTGCTAACAATCCAAACTAAATTCTGCTGATAATAATTACACTGCTGCTCTTTGCACACAACCGTAATCAAACAAGACAAGACATTTTGCACATTATTCATCCATATGTCTGCTCATTATATCTGACATACACAAAATAATGCATTAAAACAGCACAGGAGGCTGCGCTGGTACATACCGGTAACCGGCTTGTATAAGGTACCGGTATGACCATGAAATGTGACCCGGAAGCCCAGTTTGAGTAACCGATGAAAGCGTTTGAAAGCTTTTCAGATGTCAAACAGTTTGTAATACTCACAGACATGATTTTACGACTCTGTGTGACGGACTCCAGGTGATCCATAGAAATACTCTGTTGCACGTTACAAACTAATCTACCAGCAATGTGCGCTCGCATGTGTTTGATTGGCCAGCACAACACCTTGCCGCCAACGTTGCAGCAAAGGTTTACCCTGGTTTAACTTTTCCCCTGCGTTGGCACCCCCGCTGCGTTCATGGACTGGCTCTATTCCAATGAATGAGCGGGCTCCGTTTAAACAACCCACATAGGACACTGTTATAGGACAACATTTTTTAAAGTCATGAAATGCTGGTCCCATCTACACACCAGGGAAACAAGCTTCAGTTTGTATCACTTGTGACATCAGAGGAAAATAAAGGCTGTGGCCCCTTTTTAATCACAAATTTCAATCTCCGGCTCATCCGCTCCGCTAGTTTCTGACCTGAAAAGCTAATGATCTAATGATGCCTATTAAATACTTATAATTCTTGACCCTTTCACTTTTATGAATTCGAAGCAGCTAATCCTTTTCTTATCATGAGTCAGTTAATGAACGAGTAAAATGTCAACTCACTGATGTCAGGTCAGTTAACTTATTAAAACCACTTTCAAGAATAGAACAGAGGGTACAGTAGAACGAGTACAGTGAGATAAGTTCATAGTTTACTGGTATTTCTAATGTACTGTAAAGAAACAGATTTTGCTGGAAAAACATATTGCAGTCTCTATAGCCATGACAACAAACAAAATCACAGGTTGGCAGGAAGCATTGTTGCTGATGCAAATGAGCTCTCGACGCTCGGAAACAGAAGCAGAGTCGCCCACGATTAAACACACCGGCACAAAAACACCACTCTGCTCAGAGACCTCCAATTAAGCATGTAGCTACGCTCACCACAGGACTGTTTTCTGTCTGTCTGTGTGTGTGTGTGTGTGTGTGTGTGTGTGTGTGTGTGTGTGTGTGTGTGTGTGTGTGTGTGATGTGTGAATGGGTGGGTGTGACTCAAACCACTTGATATATGGGGAAGTATCCGGAAATGAGATGAAGACTTTAACAAATGCTGAGTACAATGAGTTCAGACTAATGCAGCTTTATTCACACAACAAACAAACAAAAAATGTCCTAAAAGGGAGAACAGTGGACATGCACTAAATGTATATGCTGGGTCTGCTGCACCCACCCATGCTCTGCAGCTCCACGATTCATCCTGCAACGTCCTGCTGTGACATGAACTACAACGACTACCTTCAAAGTCACTGTTCCACTATCTTTAATGCGACTCTTATCGCCATCACACCCCAAACCGGCCCCGTCAGACACCGCCTACCAAGAGTCTGGGTCTGCCGAGGTTTCTTCCTAAAAGGGAGTTTTTCCTCGCCACTGTCGCAATAGTCACTGCTAATGCTTGCTCTTGAGGGAATTACTGTAATTGTTGGGGCTTTGTAAATTATAGAGTGTGGTCTAGACCTACTCTATCTGTAAAGTGTCTCAAGATAACTCTGTTATGATTTGATACTATAAATAAAATTGAATTGAATTGAATTGAATCATTGGGCTGTAATGAACTGATTTCCATTCACACATCTTCTTCTCCTACATCGATGCGTCAGAGCAAAACCCGTCCTCTCTCACTCTCCCCCTCCTTCTCTGAT
This sequence comes from Perca flavescens, assembly GCF_004354835.1. Lineage (NCBI taxonomy): Eukaryota > Metazoa > Chordata > Actinopteri > Perciformes > Percidae > Perca > Perca flavescens. The sequence goes on along the minus strand of NC_041333.1, from coordinate 33,294,065 downwards.
CCGCCTGCTGACCGTTCATCAACTGTCCCTTCTGACAGAGCCTATTGATAGATGATGGAGACCACAGGGTCATCTGGTTAACCCCTCTGAGGCCTTCACCCCCACCCTGGCCTCTTGCATTGTCGCATTCTTGCATTGCAGTCTCGTTACTGAACTTCAACTTAAGTTCATCCTGAAAACTATCTGGGCGTCCATTTCAACCATTGGCAGTTGAAAATCTGCGGCCCCTCTCGCTCAGCTTGTTCTGCAGCACCCGCTGTTTGTGATGCGAGTGTGTGATGGAGGGAACCCATGTTGCCCACAGAAAAGCGAGATAACCATGTGTACACACTCCTAAGAGCATGTACCCATAGTGTCTCTACGAACATCAAAATAACTTCTCCTTTATACTTTTGGTCCTCACACAATCCAAGCTATCTATTTCAGTGCAACAGTTTACTTCCAAACCACACCTTTTATGGCCGATGCTCCTAATAGATTCCCACATTCCAATCTATTCCCGTGGGTGAAGGTTGTCCCCAGACTAACCTTCTTGTGTAGTACCCTACATACAAGATATGAAATACATTTGAAAACCTGAATGCTGAAATAGCCAACCTATCACCGCTGTCACCTTCACTCGCTTATGAGTCATCCCTCCATTTAAGAGACCAGAATGGTGGCATCTCTCAGTGCCTCCGGGAACAATTATCCAATTAGGCGAGTTTGAGGGCCTGCAGGATGACGTTTCTCATTTCAAACTGAACAAAAACAATCTATTTGGCCATCCATCACCTGCAATGTGTTATTCAATTAAGCATTCAATTAAACTTCCCTGGTAAATTATTTACCCCAGCACTCCACGCTAACAAGGTAACATTCACTATTGTACAACTTACTTTGTCGGATTGTATTATTGTTTAGTGTCTAAATTGGCTTCTTTTTTTACAACTACCAAAATAACCTTGAGGTGTCTGGGCAAAGTGTAAGTGTCAACCAAATTGCACACAATTAAGTCAATCAAATAGCCCCTTCAAGAAAAAAAAAATATATATATATATATATAACCTTTATGTATTCAGGGAGGGCCATTGAGAGCAAGCGCTCTTTTCCAGTGACACCCTGATTTCAGCCTGATTAAAAAAAGAAATAAAAATAATCTCAAAAATCACAGTTGAAATATATTTAATCTATGTAATATAATCAAAAACATTATCTGATCATAAAACAATACCCACATTACAATATGAGGTAAAACACAAAACAAGCGAGAATCACTGGTGTAATTGAATAAGAGGGCTATTAAAAACAAGAGCAGTCCAAGCGTGACACATTTTCAAGCATCATCTTGAACGTCCCAATGGAAACAAGCTGTTCTAATTTGAGAGAATCCTGAAGCCAGTTCCATCTGAGGCCCATCATTATTTAGCTACAGAGATTTAAAAGGCACCCAGTGTCGTTGAAGGGGAAAGTTAAGAAACTTCATGCACATGTCCTCTGACGCAACCCGAGCAACAAGCCGGCGAGAACCATTCGTGCACAATTGTGACTCCCGCAGAAACAGAAGCTCGGAGTTGTTTACTGTTCTGCTCCACTAGTGGAGATGGGGATCCTTTTGAGCACAGACACAGGACCGCCATACTAATCAGCCTTGCCCAATTGGGTGTCATTGTAAAACAGTTTTAACAAAGAATACTGCATGGTAAAAAAAAAAAACTGTAGCGGCCACATCAGAAAAGAACTGTCCAGTTCCAGTGGCGTACTGTAATGTATGTAAATGTCATGCTCAACACACACACCAAAAAGAGAGAAAAAACAACGGCTTCAGTAGAGTCCAGAGACCGCCTACTGCTTTGTATCTGTATGTGTGAATGAAATCTGATGCCTGAAATCTGATGCGCCTGGTGGAAATCCCAACATAGGATTTGAAGCAAAGTGCATGACTTCAAAGTCTTTTCACAACATTTCACAGATCATTAGATCCTGTGGGTTTTCGCACGCCATCGGTGTTATGTTATGCGATGTGTGCTGCTATATCATGTTGTGTTATACAGTATAATGTGATAATGTAGTGCAGCGGGTGTCGATCCTTCAGTCAGCCAGGCTAGCTGTTGGTGTCATTCTCTACCACTGTAGCCTTTTTGACCTTTAATCACAGTGATTACTTAACCACAGAGGCTCTTAAGTGCTGCTTATCAGAACAACCTCTGGAGAGCAATTACACCATCACTGCTCTCTCTTTCACATTCACCCTCCTCTGAAGATGCTTTTTTTATCCTCCTGTCCTCTCACCTCCATGCTTCTCTCATCTCTAGACTGTCTCCTACTGCCCTCCTCTCTTTCTCTCCCTCTCCTTTCTCCTCTGCTACCCAAGTTTATGCTCAGCTCACATGTTCTCTACTGTCCTTTAAAAGACTCAGTCTTTTGTCTCCTCTTTCCAGTTTTCTGTCCATGGATTTCCTTTCCTAATCCAATTTTTCGAATCCATCTTATAGATTTTGAGATATTTCACAGGATAACTGAAAACTTTGACTTGCTTTTGCGCTAAATGAAAAGTCATGGGATCACTCAAAGTCCTTAATGTTCATCATCTAAGCACCGTAGGCATCTGTACCAACTTACAGTTTTCAGAAGCCGATTGCTTCCACACTGAAATCAAAAGTATTCCACAATTATCAAAACCATACACTCACAAAGCAAAAACCTTGACCCAGATGTGCACCACTATAAGCACAGTGCCAGATGCAAAACACTAAACATACTTGTATACATTACACACAGAAGTATATCATGATGTCACTTCCTTCCTATTCCAAAACACTGACTGTCAAATTTCCACAACTATGAGCCAATCTTTGAAACACACAGCCATCAGGTACGCAAACAGAATGATTGCTTAATTGTAGACACACCAATCATGTTTAGGCACTTTATAAAATGCAGCAGGTAAGTCTAGTATTTTCTGTACTGTATTTTCAGATCTTTTTATTTATTTGTTTTTTACTGTAATTGTAACCTGTACTGGATACAGTATTTTATGTTTGGCTGTTGTTTGCTGAGCTAACAGCGTTATGCACACTACTGTAGTATTGCAGCATGAAAACTGGGACATGTTTTGTTGTGATTCTCCATGTTGACATGTTGACTGATTTGGGTATGTGGAGAGAAGTTTATATATGAGGAAATTATCTTTTCCTCAGTCTGCAGCATTGGCTTTGGTTAGTGTTTGGTGAACTTATTGTGTATTTGCACACTTGCTCTGTGTACTTCATTTACAGTACTCTAATCACTGAGAAGTAGAATTGCTAAAAGTGTTTTAGGTTAGCAACAGCAGTGTGTAACTGGTTCAAACTGAATTAAGTCATATGGAACGTGTGTGTTTGATATGGTAACAAAATATGTTTTTTATAAATTAGTGTATAGTCAACATGGCATCATGACTTTGCGTAAACATATACGCCACTTTCCTATAGCCAAATGGCGTGTTATCTGTACGCATTTTGAGCTATCCACGTGTATCTCTACGCTGTATACAGCATAACGCGAGAACGCAAGTACTATCGCGAGAACAGTGTCACGTGCATGTAAAAAAAAGAAGAAAAAAAAAGGTTGGGTTTAGGAAAAGAACATTGGGAAAGGCTTTAGTAACACAAAAAAATGATAAAAACACACAAAAAATGACAAAAAGAAATGACAAAAACATGACGGTGACCAACTTGACACACTTAAAAAATGTTGAAAAACGCCACACATGGGACGCGATCCCGGCTCTCCTGGGTGAAAGTCCTGTGTTTTATCCATTCGCGGACTTACGTCTTTTCATACTACTCGCTACTGTGAAAATTCACACGTAATGTAGGTCAATGGCGGCCGTACAGCGTTGATAAACACGCTAAAAAGCGATTATGCGTCTTGATAACACGCCAAAATGGCATACAGATTGGCGTGTCATACATACGCCACTTTATGAGATCAGTCTGGTATAGTTTTTGCAAGAGCGTTTCATTTTGCAAAGGGTCTGAGGTCTTCTGCTAATTGGGTGTAGTGTTTTCAAAATAGTGCTTAAGCAATCGGAAAAAAAAGTCTCCTGTTGTTGAGATATTTCAGTCTGAAACAAAGTGATGAACTGACCAGCATAGCCATCCCCCGGAGCCAGCTGGCTCAAAAAATTCAATAAAATAGAACTATTAACTTTTTTGTTTTTAAACTACGAAAAGAGACAAGTTGTTTCTTAAATGCCTGCTTTAGTCCACACTCACTTTTTCAACAAAACGTACTATCACATTCTGTTTCAATACACAGTCCAGCACTGCATGTTGTTCTGGGAGACTGATGATACAGTGGGCCGTGTTGAAAAGGAGTCAAATGTGTGTTTGTCTCCCGAACTTTACCCAAGGGTGAACGCATTCTTTTAAATGTCACACCCCTCTCTGACTTGTGATGGAGACGGTGAACGAGCAAGGAGGAGAGAGGAGAGAGATCTGTCTTGGCCGGGGGTTGAAGGGGACGAGGTTTGGGTTGTGGGGGTGTAGCCTATGTGTGATTGGGTCGGGAGTGGTGAAAGGAACCGGTAGGTAAGTAAAGCTAGGGCTCTTAGCTAACCACAGTCATCCTTCTGCCGTCAAGGTTGAAGCAAAAAAAAAAAGCCCAGATTCTCTTTCCAAAGAGGTCAGAAATAGTTCAGTACAAGGGATGGAGGAGGAGAGGAAGAGGAGAGGATGATTTACTTCTGTTATTTTAAATGATGCAATGAAATACAGAAAGAAAGTCAGTACTGCATGTCCATTTATTTTTACATTTATATATATATATATATACATATATATATATGAAATATATTAGGGCTGTCAATCAATTAAAAAAAATTAACTAATTAATTGCACAATTTGCTGTAATTAATCGCGATTAATCGCTTTTTTTAAATTGAGACTGAAGCTTATAATAATGGATATTTAAATGCTAAATCACTTAACTTTGCAAATATGAAGAAAAAACCAAACAAGGAAAGGTTCTGCTAAGTTCAGAATGTTTAATATATTTCAGAACAACAGCAGCAACAATTTGGCTTATTTAGTCCTGCTGAAGGCTGCTGAAACAGCTAGAAACTGTCTGACTTGAGAGCAGATTTTTGTCACCATCCCCGGCTGCTGTCGCCTGCTCTCGTCTACTTTACAGGCGAGGAGCAGTTCATCTCCAACGAGCCGAGAGTTCAGTCGGCGGCAGGGCAGTCGGGACTCACCCGGAAATGTCGAGCAGGATGAGGTGACTAGTCTCAAAATCTGACGAAACTCTTTGTTGAGCTGAAATGAAGACAGATTCAGCAACTGCACGGCCTATTTCTCGCTTAAAATGTTTTCAGAAACATGTTTCAGTGAACTATTTTAGTACAATATGAGATCGTATTCTGAACGGCCGCCATGACAGTCTGGCTTTGGATTTCCGGAGAAAACAAACCCATGTGACGCGTTTGTCCAATCAGCTGCCGGTTTTCATTACTTGGGAAACAATACAGAGTTGCGCCACCTGCTGTTATGGAGGCGTATTATGTTTCTCAGCCGCCACATGAAGTAAACAAACAGCTGCGTTAATTTCGTTAATTTTTTTTAACGAGTTAAATATTAAAAAATTAATGCACAAATTAATGCGTTAATTTTGACAGCCCTAATATATATATATATATATATATATATATATATATATATATATATATATATATATATATTGCAGCCAACGAAGCAAGTTAAAAGCTGAGAATAAAATTGCAATCAGACGAGAGACAAAACAAGGGTGGGAAGAGAGAGGTGGACAGAAAAAGAGAGAGAATGCCATAATATGATAAATAATAATAATAGAAAAAATAGAAAAGAGAGAAAAGTGACTTGAAGATCTTCACAGTAGGGAGGGAGGGAGCGACGAAGAGGAAAGAGTGCAGACAGAGAAGAGGAGAAAAGGAGATTCTACTGATTTTAATATTATAACTGGAGATGAAAGCAGGAATTCTGTAGGAGGAACAGAGGATTCATTGTGCCGACTCGTTACTAAAAAACCTATTAAGATCTGTTGAAGCATTTCCCTGCAGCTCAATGAAGCACGGTGCTTTCTGGGAAATCATGTCTCTATCTCTCTCCCTGCCTGAGGTGGCTCATCTGTTCAACTGCTTAACGGCAAATGTACTCCTTACTCCTTGTAATATATGCATTAGGCCTGCACGATAAATCGTTATAAAATTGCGATCTCGATTCACCCCGTTCACGATTGAAATTTTAAATGACTTTGACTTTTTTTTTCCTTCAATTAATTTATTGAAAGCATTTGACATTGACATTAACATGTTTTAGTTATGTAAAAACATGTTCAAGGAGTTCAGATAGAGCCTGTATTAGGGCCATATTTAGTTCAATGTGTTATATGTCACTATTTTTGGTAGCCTACTGTACTTAAATGGCCAGTATTTACTTTATTTTCTTTATTCATTGAAGCCTCTATGTTTACAGGCTTGTGGTGATGCGCAATGTGCTATAGGTGCCAAAAGAATCTATGTTCGGTACTGCCACTTACACTTTATGAGAAAAACATCGTGGCAGAGAATCGTGATATCAATTTTAAGCTAAAAAAATCGTGATTCATATTTTTCCCGGGAATCGTGCAGGCCTAATATGCATCCCAACCCTCGAAATAGTCTAATCATAATGAAAACTGAATCTTGTTCCTAAGCCTTCTTAGCATTTCTCTAAGAAGAAGAAGCATTTGGTCAAACTCCATTTATCCTCCTTAAAGCAACACTATGTAACTTTTAGCTGCAGCTGTAGTTCCAATGAGACAACCTGGTTTAAGTCCTATTTCTCTGAACGATCCCAATTTGTTAATGTTAATGATAAACCCTCCAAGCACGCTAAAGTTAGCCATGGCGTTCCTCAAGGCTCAGTGCTTGGACCAATTCTATTTTCCTTATATATGCTTCCTCTAGGTAATATTATTAAAAATAAATAAACTGAAAACCCTCCTCTTTGATAAAGCTTATAGTTAGGGAACGAGGAGTTGAAGCGTCCACCTAACCCGGCCCACTGCTTCTCCTCGTAGTCATCAGTTTTATATACTGTATAATTAATAATCTAGCGAGAGTAGAGGGAGGCAGGCCAGTACAGCCCGATCCGGTTGGGGAGAGTTCTAGCCCGACCAGGCACCTCTCTTTAACCTGCCTCTCTTAAGTTATGCTATTACAACTCTAGACTGCCGGGGAGGCTGTTCCTCCCTAAGACACACTGAGCTGCTCTCTCATCTCTACTTGTTACTTTTGTATGCATCCTGTCCCAGAAATGCTTGTTACTAATCTAGCTCTGGGGAGTTTACTCCCCGGAGTCCTTATGTTTCTACTTAGAGAATCGCAGAGCATAGCTCTGCGATTCTCTGCATTACCCGGCCGCATCCTGCTGCGTCCTGCTGCATCCACAGCATCCACCCATGCTCTGCAGCGCCACATTACATCCCGCAACACCCTGCTGTGATGTTCCTATGCACAGAGTAGTCAGGATCCGGTATAGGAGACTGCACTACTCAGTATGACACGATGTGCCCTGCTATGACATGAACTTCCACGATAACCTTCGAAGTCACTGTGACTTCTAATGTGACTGTTATCACCACTGTTCATCACGCCCCCAACCGGCCCGTCAGACACCGCCTACCAAGAGTCTGGGTCTGCCGAGGTTTCTTCCTAAAAGGGAGTTTTTTCTTGCCACTGTCGCAATAGCCACTGCTAATGCTTGCTCTTGAGGGAATTACTGTAATTGTTGGGGTTTTGGAATTTATAGAGTGTGGTCTAGACCTACTGTATCTGTAAAGTGTCTCGAGATAACTTTTGTTATGATTTGATACTATAAATAAATTTAATTGAAATTGAATTGAACCTGTAGGGGGACTGAAGCGGGAAAAGTTACATAGTGTTGCTTTAAAGTTGTATGATTTCTCATCCGTGTTGCACTTTGTTTCCCTCTGTTCCTTTCTGACATTTGCATTAAGAAACGGAAGACTCTTGCCAGGAAATAATCCTTCAAAGACTTCAAAGTCACTTTATAAACTTTATTTTCACATCCTCATCTTTTAAGTGCCAGCCCAAAGAGCGGTGGATTCACGACTGTGACACAGCATGATTAAAGGTGAAACTGCTGCGTGCTCAGCTTAACACTTGATCAACATGCAAACCTGCTGCCTCCTTGTTGCGTCGGTTTATGTTTGTTGATCATCGGTTTCTCACAGAGAAACATGAACGCACCGCTGTCGAGCAGCAGAACTGAGAGCCGGACTTTTATCTGACTGCTCCCTGGGAAAGTGAATGCAATGCGGCTGATATGGCAAAAGAAATCTGGATCACCACCAAACTCTAATCAAGTCATTTCTCAGCTAAAGAACAAAGGCCATGTGTTCTCCAACTTTCAGCCATGTCTGTTTGTTTTTTTAGATATCCTAATGGCAAACAGAAAACTCAGCCCTTTCTTATACTTCACCGGCAGAGGTAAAGATCTAAAATCTACAGACAGCTTTTCAAAATGACGAAATGGCAAAATTTCAACTATGTGGGCTGTAAATGAGCTACAACCACACAGGTGGTATCCCTTTAACCCTCTGAGGTCTAACAGCATTTTTACATATCTTCTTGAATTCTCCTTTTAAGGGTTTTTGCATATAATCTGATTCCCATGTGTTTCATATCAAATGTTCATAACAAACTCAGCCTACTGTATAGTGACGCCAGAAATTGTTCCAACGTGTAAAGAGATCATAGTAGAATCCTTCGATAATTCCTAAATTAGGCTCCACATCTCATCTGAAAGAATTATTTTCTGGTCCCTGCACAGAGCGAGATACAGTCGGAGAGGTTCAGTTACACAAGCGGCTTATTTATTTGTTCAGTCTCATGATTTATTAATCGTCAGCAGTCAGAACCCCTGGAGCTGTGGCAGACACACAAGTGCCTACTGTACTGTAACGTCAATGCTTCCAGCTCATCCCATAATCAAGTTACTAATGCAATTTGACATGCTTTTCCAACAAGTTAATGGGTGCAAAAAAAAAAAAAAGCAGCCTGCTGTGTGAAGAGTGGAAGCCAGGTCAGATGTAGAAAGCATGTTCTGACTTCATTTCTTTTATTCTCTGATGGCTTGACCCCCCACCCCCCAACAGTTTATTATGTACAGTAAGAGCATTATGTCCACTTACTGTGGAGTGTTTCATCCAGATCATAAACACTGAAGCATTGGCAACTGAGTGCTATGGGATGTGAATACGCTGACATACTGACCTAATGATCCAAGTGCCAGGAATAATCCTAACAACTACAGAAAAAAAAGAAGAAAAAAAACTACAGAAAATGTGTAGATTGACTGGCTACTTATTTCATCACTTTCATATTCCAGCAGTGACATATACAGAAGAAAATAAATATATATTCATATATATTGTAACGGCCAGCAGGATGCCGTTGTGTTGACAGCTCTGCACTGCAGTGCAAAGGATCATGGAACAATGCTATCAACGGTTCCTGTCCTAGTTTAAGTGTGTAAATGATGTTCTGTTAGTTTTTTCGTTATGCATTTATGTTACCTGGGTTTTAGTCTTGATTTAGTGTTCATGTTTACTTACATTTGTTGGGTTACCATGACTGAGACACTGGGGTGGGTTGATAAACCACTGTGTAAACTACCTTAGATTTCAGAAGAATTCAGTTCAATTTTATTTTATTTTATTTATAACATCAAATCATAACAAGAGTTATCTCAATACACTACAGATAGAGTAGGTCTAGAGCACACTCTAATCTACAAAGACCCAACAATTCCAAGCATTTAGTGCGACAGTGGCGAGGAAAAACTCCCGCAGGCTTATAGTTTATAAACTGCTGTGGTGTTCCTATGATGTCTCATTACAACTTCACTTACAACGTCATTACTTCGGTATAGGTAAATAGGGACATGAAATACATTTTGTAATTAATTAGTCTAACAATTAGCCTACGTGTGTATAAATAAGTAGGTTAACGCTTGACCTCATTCGTTGCCACAACGTACGGAGCAGAATTATAGCTTTCTGTGGCAGGTGTTGGTTTCAGTTAACACGTCTCCCCCTCGGTGTGAAGAAAAGAGCAAAGAAAAGAGTGTAAAGTCACAGCCGAGGAAAGGCGCGACCCTGTACTCACGTCCAGCTCCTAAAGTCACCGCTATCACCTCCCAAAAACAGCGCGTATCCATCCAGAGAAAAAGTCATTCTTCATTCAACCTCCGCGGAAAAAAAAAACGCTCAGTAATAGTAGCGATGGTCTTGTAAACAGCCTCCGCAGCGCAGTACAGTGTGAGCAGAGCGGCGGCAGACTGAGACACAGGGAGGGAGGGAGGGAGGGAGGGAGGGAGAGAGGCGGCATTCTGCATGACTTGGTGACTGTTTCGCCCTCTCTCTCTCTCTCTCTCTCTCTCTCTCTCTCTCTCTCTCTCTCTCTCTCTCTCTCTCTCTCTCTCTCCCCTACATGAACATAAAGTACATTAACATAAAGTACAAATCAAGAGTATGATCATTGGTGGAAGAAGTATTGTTATCTTACTAATAGGCCTACAACACTGAAAAAAATACCATGTTACAAGTAAAAGTCCTGCATTGAAACTGTTACTTAAGTAGAAGTATGTGTAAGTATCATCCGTAAAATGTACTTAAAGTAAAGTAAAAAATACTTGTTACAGAAAAATTCTCACATTTCTAGAAACTGGAAACAATCAAAACAGTTCTGTCAGTCAAATACGTGTTTAATCTGCTAATCATTTCAGCTGGACTTATATATTGTTTGGTAGTTTAATTTATAATAAAACACACACACACAGAGACAGACACACACACACACAGACACAAACACAAAACCTGAAATGTATTGATGAAAAACAATACAGTACGATCACAACATAGGTTGATTTGAATCAAAGCAAAATAATTAGCTACAAAACAGAAAAGAAAAGACAGTAACATCAAATGCAGTGTTCCTCAACTTGCTTGTACTGTAAATAGCAAAACAAAGAAGTGATTACTGTACTTTTACATCTTCATCAACTCTGTCTTGTGGATTTGGCCACAGGTTCTCATCTACATTGCAATTAGCCAAACATCTTGGAAAAAACCTTCGGGCATGGCAAAAAATGTGGTACGAGTGTATATGTGTATATATACAGTATATATATAAAGTATATATCTCAATAATCAGTAACGAGTTGGCAGAATTGGACAAGCAATTCCAAGGGCCTGCATGCATACAGTGCAGTACTGTCAATAATGTAAATAGTCTCAAAGGTGGTACATGGGACCATAGAAACAGTGTCTGATAAACAGTAATACATTACATTACATACATTATATTAGAATGATGATGAAATGTTACATCCATAGATCATGTAGTCTAATTGGTTCATGCTCCACGCTAATTGGTGACAATGAATCTTGTTATCTTGAAACTTTCATGATCTAAACATGGAATATTGTTTGTCTGTTTCTATACAACTATGCATTAAGAGTAATGCAACAGTTACTTATCCTTTTGAGCAGTTGCATCAATTGATAGTTAGATGATCAAAATGAAATTAATAGACAATCATCTGAAATGTAATGTGTGAATTGCTTTTTGAAATAGGAGTACTTTGATGTTAAGTTGTGCCATATTGAACAGATGATCTTTGTTAAATGAACAAATGATCTTAGGTTAATGTATCCAAGCTGAAACAAGTGTTAGAGTTTTGAAAAAAAATTGTATTTTAATCATTGGTTGTGAGTTTTGTGTCTAGAATTTTGAAAAAATGATGTCAAGGTTCTGAAATTAATGCCAAAGTGATTGTAAAAAAACTGTAATACAGACAATAAAGGCCCTGTCAGGATCAAAGGTTCACTTCTAACATTCAAATCTTATTTTATATTATTCTAACAATAATCATTGGGTATTCATTACTTTAGCTATTTATGTCTTATTTCCCATCATTTCTGTTTGTTGTTTTTGTAATCTCTCTCTCTGTCTTTTGTGTTCTTGTTTACATGTTTTCTCTGCATGAATGTGTCCCATCCCTTGTTTTAAAGCCAGTGTATACCATGCTGTAAGCCAATGATGAAATAATCATATGCATATTAAGTGCGTGTGTGAGCTGAAAGCTGCGCTCCTCTCCGTGTCCTCTGGTTCACAGCGACTACAGCACCACAGAGCATCAGCAGCAGAACACTGAGCACTGAGCATCGCACTTTGAAGAAGGTAGAGTAAATCCCAAAGGGCTCCATGTACACTAACAGAGGCAACACAGCCGTCTCTCCCACTGAGTGGTAGATTACCTCATACCGTACTCTCAACAGTACAGTGTGACTGCTAACACACTGCTGTTGGTTCATCACCAGACAGTTGTACCGTGTAAGTTCTGTTGCTGTGAAGTTGGATACACGAAGAGCTGATGTGCTTGTCACCACTTGGTATTTTCCTCTAACATTGTCGATCATTGATGTCGTATTGTCCCCAAAAACTCTGCTCCATGTTTCTTGCTCATATCTTGAGTCCTGTTTGAGCCACTGGATATCCAGATTGTCAACTGCTCGCTTACATGTCACGTCCACTGTTTCTCCAAGTCTCGATCTAATATATCCCAGATTTATTGAAGTACAAACAGTAATAGTGATGTTGTTCTCATGCGTCACGTTGCCCTCAGCCCAATACTTCTCTTGGTACGGGCTGGAGTCTGAATGGGTCAGGTTGAGGATGGTGTAAAAAGAAGTATTCACCGTGCTGACAAGTTGTTGTTTCAAGTGTTCAGGTACTGAGAAGGTGTTGGACCAGAGGTCAAAGGTGTTCCACAGGACAAGCTTCTCCTCACCAACAGATCTGGAGATCAGGCAGAATTTGGTGTTCTCGGGGAGATTGAAGGTGTGAGAAACCCTCTCCTTTTGGATGATGATCCGTTCTTCTGCATGGATTTTGTTGATGAGAGCAAACAGCAGGAAGGAGAGCTGTGTGACTGCAGCCATTCTAATCCGAGGTCGACTAACACTGACACCACTCAGTTTATACGCTCTACGCCAACCCTCATCAGCAGCTTCTCTTTTTCTTTTTTTAACAAACATGACTTCTTTATTTCATCATCAGAGGAAACTTTGCAGCATCAGCTCTCTATCCAGTAATCAATGTCCTTTACATGACTCTACAACCATGAAGGCTGACGTGTATTCATACACACATTATTCAGAGAGGAGAGGAAACAAGCAGAGATAACAGAGAGGGGTTTGTGTCTGTGTGTGTGTGTGTGTGTGTGTGTGTGTGTGTGTGTGTATGTGCGTACGTGTGTGTACGTATAGGAGGTTCATGCAATAACAAAAAGAAAATTCTCACTCTTCAGCATCATAATAAATAAGTTTTTTTTTTTACTTACTTGATTAAATGTGTTGCTAGTTTAGACCAAGTGTTAAATTCAGAGCCTGTAATATACAGTTTATTGACATTTTCATAATCATTAAAAGCAACATTTCTTTATTGACAGGAATTACAAACAATCCCTGCCTGGAAGTATGTGTTTGCTTTGTTAAAGGTTAGCATTCAGGTCAAATTTGCCTACATCATCTGTAGTCAGTGGGCTAAAAGATGCAAACTACCAGTAGGGTATTAAATCTTATGTCCATAGTCAGGATTACAGATGTATGAAATGGGTCATTTTGCTACAAATCTACCTTTTCACCTGATAGAAGAAGGCAGAACATCAGCCATGCTCAAGTGTTATCTGGACAGAACATGGGGACAGACCACTCCAGATGTAGGAGACGATGGTGTCCTGTCAGTGGAGAATAAAAAAACTGATGTCCACTTAGGGCTGCACGATATGACCTAAAAACAAAATCACGATTAATTGCACATTTTACCTCGGTAACAATAAATGAACGATAATTTAAAAAACTTGTGATTTGTTTTTTTTGTCCCCATAGTTTATTGGCAAGGTTTGTACTGTGAATAGGCTCAAATATTGAAGGTGAGATATTTTTGTTATTTTAAAATAATTGAAGGAAACACACACAGGAACTATTATGGCTAAATATTGAAAATGTATCAAATTGAAATGAAAGCACACATTGCTTGAAATGAAAATGTCTTGTGAAAAAAGTCACATTTTAGTTTTATAAAAATGATCGAAATTATCTTCATGGGAAAAATATGTCGATAACAGCTTCAGAATTTCAATGTTAATAAGTGTTCGATTAATCGTCCAGCCCTACATCTGCTCAAAGCATTTGTTAATTTTACAGAATGGGTTTCATGTATTTTGCGTTTGATGATCACCCTGTGTGAAACATGGAGGAGGCTGTCTGTTTGCGGTTTTCACTATTTCTGCTATGTTGTGTTAAATGGCTTTAAGGTTTGCTACAGTTAAATTATGTGTTTGGTTCAACCTGCAGGAACAAGGTTTAGGGGGTTTCATGTCCGATTTACCTTGTAAAGCTGTAAATGTGAGCCGTGTGCTGCCTTGGTACTGTATATTTTTCTGTGATATGGTGGTAGGAAAAAACAGTTGACATCTAACCTGGCAAATGAGGAGCGGGCGACTCAACTCCCTGATTCTCCAAAGTCCCCGCGACGCTACCAGAATGCATTGCACGGCTGCTCCCGTAGAAATGATTTGGACGCGTGGAAATGACGCTGCAATAGACACGTATGCTTTGAGTCGCCCACTGCTCATTTAACTAAAGTTGAATCCAGCCAACTTTATGCAAATGAGGAGAGGCCGGCTCGGCTTGACGCCTCTCAAAAGCTGACGAAAATCTTAAACTGTTTTTATTATGGTCTGTTTTGAAAGCAGCCAGCCCCACGAGGGTATAGACTGTTTTCTTTGCTTCTCAGTGGTCATTGAAGAGAAACTGGTGGCAAGCCGCCCACTAGTGTGCAATGCTAAAAAGCGGGTTGATCCCATCCTTGAAAACAACATGTATATGGACATGTACTATTGACTGGATGTCTGCAGGAGCTGCCATTTTGTTGACTGACTGAGCCTCGGATTTTAGCATTATTTGGCCTCTTGTCCTAGTGAAATCAGCTTGTACAGCAGAGGTAAAGGAAAATATTTGACCTTAAAGTGATTGTGAATTGCAGTGCAATGAAATGGTGGACGTTGTTGCATGGGTGCCTCAACTACTGAGGGAAATATGTCTCTTTAGCAGATACAGTAGATGTTCCACTATGTTCTACAACTAGTCTCTAACTCTGTCTGTCTGAAGCTAAACCACTCTGCAGACCTGCTGTGGACTGCATAGTGGGGCAATAATTCAAAATGTACTGTACATTGTTATCCATTGTTAATATAAAAATTGATAAGCGCAGCTTTGGGGTTAGAATACACTGATTTTACAGTTGGAGGAGGGGGTTTGGGTTAGACAGGTTGAGTGAGTGTGTGTGTGTGTGTGTGTGTGTGTGTGTGTGTGTGTGTGTGTGTGTGTGTGTGTGTGTGTGTGTGTGTGTGTGTGTGTGTGCGCAGCACTTAAGTAAAAGCCAAGTTTGCTGGTGTAAACATCTCTCAGCAGTGAACTCATTACATCCCATTAAAACACCATCAAGTTAATTTACTCTGTTTTTATGGAGAATGAGCAACGCAGAGCCACTGAGTGATTTAGGCTTGCAGCAGAGGATCTGCCTCTGAAGCCTTCATTCTATTCCTGTTTATTCACACAGCTGAGCCTAATGCTTTTCCTCATAAGTGTTTCAAGATGCTTCCAAACCTTTACATATAATCTTGTTTTATAAAGGACTGAGTAGGCATTTTCCACCAAGGTATATGTCCACATTAATTACTCTATCTAATATCAGAGGAATATTGGAGTGACATGATGAAAGAGGAACAAAACAGAAGACTGTGATTAGTGTGGACACTGTAAATTTACAAAGTACAGCAGACACAAAATATATCATAGGGGATTTAAAAAAATACTATAAAATGCACAATGAAGCCAACACAATAATAAACATCACAAAAACATGTTAATTTAATTGCAACTGCAATTACAAACATGCATGCTAACATAACTACAACATACATAATTAATTAAATACTGAAGAACTCAAGAACAATGCCCTTTACGCTCTTGTCTGTATAGTCAGTGGCAGTGCTGTGAAAACTGTTTGGTTAAGTTTAAGTTAAATCATCTTAGATAGCATAAGGGTAAAATGAATGTTTAATATTGTAGCGAGTAACTCCTACAAATAAGTATACATTCGTTGTGAGATCCACATACACTGTGCTGCAAGTACCCACCACAGACTCCCAGTGAGTATTTACAGAGGTATTTATGATGAGACACACAAACACACTTATGGAAAATGAAGTCATATTAATTACCTCATGGTGACGACTGCACTGCGTCCGTCCTCCCTCAGGACTCGGCCAGATGCCTTTTTTGTATTTATTCTTTTACACGTCACAGTAGTAAAAGCACAGATGTAAATAATAAAATGAAGGTTGGCTGAATTCCATTTAGCATCTTCCGTTTCAGGGTCCTGGTTTTGTTCCTGCTGGCTCACTAATGTCACGCTGTCATGGCTTACTGGGACAGTTGAATAGAACAAGTGCTTTTCCTCCAGTACTATGACATGAAGTGAAAATGCCAGCGGTCCATTCCTCACCTGTCCACTAGTCACACCAGGTCAGTTTTCCAGTCATCTGGCCATTACTCCTGCAGAGCTGTTCTTAGTTCAGTCATTAGCTCCCCACTATAAATAGAAGACAGTTCATCATCTGTGTTTGCCAGATCATTAATGATGCTTTCACAGCCGCCGCGCTCCTGCTGTTTCTGCCTGCTTCTAGTTTGCTCCAGTATGCCACCATGTAATCCCAACTTTGTGAACAATTCTTGTAAACATGCTCCTTTGTCAGCTGGTACGGGGTCACTTACCCTCAAAAACAGAAACCGACCGCAGGGTATCGTCAAAGTGTGTGAACAAATTGCATGCTCTTTTATCATTTGCATAATGTCAGGGCTCTGAAGAAGGCACAGTCAAGCCGGGCTGATCCCAGTTTCCTCCTTTCCAAGGAGTTTAAGTTGCTTCCATCTGGCTGCAGATACAATCTGCCAAGATGCAGGCCCAATAGACTTAAGAACTCATTTGTCCCTGCTGCCATTTGACTTTTATATAACTCTATGTGAATTCTATTAGTATTTATTGTTGTATGAATTGTATGTGGTTAGTGCTGGCTGTAAAAGAAATTGCCACTTGGGGATAATAAAGATAACCTTGAACATATAGTCTGGATCAATGGAAGTACATTTTCAGGATAAAGCCTAACATGTGCCGCATGTCCGCTCTCTCCCTTAAACTCCGCTCTCTCTCTTAAACTCCGTTCATATCAGGAAAAAAACAACAACCTTTGAGCTAGCAAGCTACACACTGAAAATGGCAAGTTCTGAAGAAAATTTGCATCGTGCAACAAGGTAGGCCTGCTTGGTTCTTTCAGGGAATGAGTGTAAAGATATTCAAGAAATATGTACGGCATTTACTATCTAACTGGGACGTTTTGGGACCGATTGGTGGGGATTGCGATGGACAAAATACACACGGCGATACACTGGTAAGAGGAAATTACATTTAACCATGTATCCAGCTAATTTAAATAGCTCACGTTACTGTATTGTGTGAACAGTTAACCTTATTTATGTGGCATTTTGTTTTGTGGGTTGTAAATGTTCCACCAAAAAACCTTTTTTTTTTGCCGAGCCACGGTCGCAGCTTAGCGCCGCTCAAGACGATTGGGATTGGTTTAAAGAAATGCAAAGAATGTATATGTGGTGTAGCCAGACCTTACCCCACAGCGCTGTGGAGATATGTCTGGCAATGTGAGACTACCTTGAACCTAAACTGCTTCAAAGAAGCCCTGCTGTCCTAATCTGCTGTGTGCCTGCTATAGCTGAAGCTTGCCAGCATCATTGAACTGTGACAGATCATATAAAATGGCCTCTCAGTGGACTCGTTTTGATGACATACAATATCAATGGCAGATCAAGTCAATAGGGGATTAAATAACTTCTCTAAAATCATCTTTCATTATCCTTTCTTCATTCTCTCAGTATCCCTACTAAACTTTGTCACTAAGCCAACACCGCTTGCAGCTGCTCTACTTGGAAATATATATATATATATATATAAAACAAAAGCAAAACAACAGCTAGGTTGGCAGTAGGACACTAATAGATTTAGCTCACAAAATTGTATTTTTCAATTAAGTAAGAAAAGGAATAGAAACGCTGAACCTTTTCCTTGAAAGATATTTATTATCAAAATGTAGGACTTTAAACAAACCTCTTTATGTTACTCAAGTTACTTAGCATCAGTACTTCCTCGACAGCTGCAACAATGTGTTCCCATTCTTTACAAGCGCTTTTATGTGGAATATTTTGGCCTGCAGTCTATCTACACTGTAGTGCAGGATTTGTGACATTGTATTAAATAGCTCACTTTAGCATGCGTCTGTAAACATGTATCCACACCCATAACCCTGTACAAACTCTGTTGAGACAGGTGGAGAGTGCCGAACACTTGAGTGGATCCAGAATCAACACCATGCAGAGATGAAAGAGGAAGCTTCGTCTTCATTGTTGGGCTTTACACAGCATTTTTCGGACAACCAAATAGACAGAGTCTGTGAGGTGGGCTAGTCCGGAAAAATACTTTGAAATGCAGCATATTCAGTTGTCGATCTGGCCACTTTTTTAACCTATTTTATGTACAGTATGTACCGTACAGTCATTCGGATGGTAGTTTATATCCACGACCTTCCACTTCCGGGATTGCTCTTTTGCCGCTGGAAATTCTGCCGTATGTCCTTCTTTTCAGCCGGATGTCCTTCTCCTTCGTCTTTCTTTGTGTTTGGATTTTAAACTCCGATGGATTTATGAGCACTATTGTTAACTGTTCCTCAGATCTCTGCAGGGTAAATCCAGACAGCTAGCTAGACTATCTGTCCAATCTGAGTTTTCTGTTGCACGACTAAAACAACTTTTGAACGTACACATGTTCCACCAAAACAAGTTCCTTCCTGAGGTTATTTTGCAGAGGCACCGGTGCTCAGTCCAGTGCTAAGCACCACCCAAGACGATTGTGATTGGTTTAAAGAAATGCCAATAAACCAGAGCACGTTTTTCCCCCATCCCGGAATGCTGTGTGGACTAGACAGACCCTCCTCCGCAGCACTGTGGAGGAAGGTCTAGCAATGCGAGACTAGTCGGACGTTAGCTCAGCTGGTCCACCACTTCGTTCCAGACTCAAAAATCTCAACAACTATTAAAGGAATTGCCATGAAATTTGGTAGAGACATTCATGGTCCCCCTAGGATGGATGCTAATCACATGGTGATCCCCTGCCTTTTCTTCTAGTAAAAGTAGCAGGTCAATGTTTTCCTTTATCCAGTGAAATATCTCAACATCTACTCAATGGTACTTACCACTGTATTTGTATTTGGTGTTCCACAAAAGTGGAAGAATCCCGTTTGGATTGGCAAGAAAGTCTCAAAACCTATAGGAAGGCCCTAAGAAAGGCCAGATCAGACTATTACTCATCACTAATAGAAGAAAACAAGAACAACCCAAGGTTTCTTTTCAGCACTGTAGCCAGGCTGACAGATAGCCACAGCTCTACTGAGCCATCTATTCCTCTAGCTCTGAGCAGTGATGACTTCCTGAGCTTCTTTAATGATAAAATTATAACAATTAGAGATAAAATTCATCACCTTTTGCCCTCAACTTCTAACGGTTCACCTTTAAACGCAGAGTCGCTAGAAATAACGACTAGTCTCAACATATACTTAGACTGCTTTTATCCTATAAACCTTCAACAATTAATGTTAAAGATATCCTCAGCTAAGCCATCTACCTGTCTCTTAGACCCCATCCCAATGAGATTACTCAAAGAAGCGTTACCCGTGGTAAACACTTCATTACTAGATATGATCAATATGTCCTTATTAACAGGTTATGTACCGCAGTCATTTAAAGTAGCTGTGATAAAATCTCTTCTGAAAAAACCCACCCTCGATCCTGAGGTCTTCGCAAACTATAGACCTATATCTAACCTTCCCTTTCTCTCCAAGATCCTTGAGAAAGTGGTTGCTAATCAGCTATGTGATTTTCTACATAGCAATAGTTTATTTGATGACTTTCAATCAGGATTTAGAAAGCATCATAGCACAGAGACGGCACTGCTGAAAATTACTAACAACCTTTTAACTGCTGCAGACAAAGGACTTGTCTCCATTCTTGTTTTACTAGATCTTAGTGCTGCATTTGACGCTATTGACCATTCAATCCTGTTACAGAGATTGGAACACTTGGTTGGCATTAAAGGAATTGCTCTAAGCTGGTTTTAAGTCCTATTTCTCTGATCGATCTCAATTTGTTAATGTTAATGATAAATCCTCCAAGTACGCTAAAGTTAGCCATGGGGTTCCTCAAGGCTCAGTGCTTGGACCAATTCTATTCTCCTTATATATGCTTCCTCTAGGCAATATTATTAGGAAACACTCAATTAACTTTTACTGTTATGCGGATGACACCCAATTATACTTGTCAATCAAACCAGACGAAACCAACCAGCTAGCTAAATTTCAAGCGTGCATTAAAGATGTAAAATCCTGGATGACCTATAATTTTCTGATGTTAAACCCTAACAAAACTGAACTTATTGTACTGGGACCTAAACACCTCAGAACCTCATTATCTAAAGACATAGCTGCTCTGGATGGTATTGCCCTGGCTTCCAGCACTACTGTCAGAAATTTAGGAGTTATTTTTGATCAGGATATATCCTTTAATGCCAATCTAAAACAAACCTCAAGAACAGCCTTTTTTCATCTTCGTAACGTTGCCAAAATTAGGAATATCCTGTCTAAAAACGACGCTGAAAAGTCGTCCATGCATTTGTTATGTCCAGGCTGGACTATTGTAATTCCCTACTGTCAGGTTGCTCAAATAAGTCCCTTAAGACTCTCCAGCTGATCCAGAATGCTGCAGCGCGTGTTCTCACAAGAACTAAGAAAAGAGATCATATTTCTCCTGTATTAGCTTCTCTGCACTGGCTTCCTGTTGAATCCAGGATTGAGTTTAAAATCCTTCTCTTGACCTACAAAGCTCTAAATGGTCTAGCACCATCATATTTAGAAGAGCTCCTAATACCCTATTGTCCCACTAGAGCACTGCGCTCCCAGAATGCAGAGTTACTGGTGGTACCTAGAGTCTCTAAAAGTAGAATGGGAGCCAGAGCCTTCAGTTATCAGGCTCCTCTCCTCTGGAACCAGCTCCCAATCTGGGTTCGGGGGGCAGAAACTGTAATCGCTTTCAAGAATGAACTTAAAACTCTTCTATTTGATAAAGCTTATAGTTAGGGAGTGAGGAGTTGCAGTGTTCACTTAACTGGCCCACCTGCTTCTCTTCATAATTGTTAGATTAATAACATATAACAAAAGTAGAGGGAGGCAGGCCAGCCAAGCCCGATCCGGCAGGGGGAGAGTTCTAAGCCCAAAAAAGCTACCTCTCCTTATGACCTTTTTTTTTTTCCTCGCCACTGTCGCACTGCTTGCTCTTGAGGGAATTACTGTAATTCTTTGTACTACTGTAATAATTGTTGGAATTGTTGGGGCTTTGTAAATTATAGAGTGTGGTCTAGACCTACTCTATCTGTAAAGTGTCTCGAGATAAACTATGTTATGATTTGATACTATAAATAAAATTGAATTGAAATTGAATTGAATTGTATTTATGTACAGCCACACAGAGCCGCTATCATAACTATCATTTAAATCGGTGCCACAGCCGTAAGTGTCGCTCCATGTGACATTGTGTGACGCTGTGTCTCTGCAAACAGTTTACTGGAAAAGTTTACTTTGCTGTATTTTTGCGTTTAGTTTGCTTAGGTTCACGCTGCTTATCATCTCTAATGACTTCCAGGAGGTCTGACCTCCTGGAAGTCATTAGAGACAAACTGCTGCTTCGACCAACACATTGCATCATGTTGAAAAACACGTGTATTGCAGCTGTATTCCTTTGAATAATTCAAGGCACTTGTGCTTTTGCTGTTTGTCTTTCACATAAAAAAATCAGGGTGTTTTGCGAGCGATTTTTGTCGAACATTATATACATTTTAATGGCCAAAGCTTTAATATTCCAAAATGTGATCTGCACCTGCATTTATTTCTACAGCTGGACAGATGCTTACATTGCAGGACAAGTGCTCTTTTACTCTGATGTGCTTTTGTAACAGCAGCCAATGGAAAAAAAACTAAAAATGATTCTCATGTGGGTATTTTCCGCTCTGCAGGACGACCAGCAGACAAACCGCTGTTATTCAGCAACGCCCTATACATCAACAGGTTGCTCAACAGGCCGTCGGCAGCAGCTTAGACACCCTGGAGGTACAGAGAATAAACTGTTAGACACTATCTGCATTCTTGACCTTCTCCCGGAGCTCTTCCTCTCCTACACTCCCTCTTTCTGATTTTGTATCTCATTCTCTCAGCTTTCTCCATCTTTCTCTGTTCTCCTTCTCAGCCCTTTTCAAACAGAAAAGCCCCCCTTCAAAGTGATCATCTATTTCACCAATAGCCTAGACCATATATTAGTTGCAGTATATACCTAAAATAGAAGCATCTTAAACTAAGTAAAGCGCTGTAACGTGAACACATAGTGCCATAGAACGATAAAATCAGAGAGGCAGTTAAGTTTAGGCACCAAAAGGACTCGTTAAGTTTAGGAAGAAGATTGGATTTGGATTAAAACACTCTTGAGGAACGTACAAACGTTCTGGATGAAAGTATTTAGTTTTCTCCGCATAGTGAACTCTGGCTTGAAAGCACTGTGTTTTATGTTGACAGCACCTTGTGCTATTTCATTTTGAGATTAATTTCCATAGGATATTGAAGTGCATAAGTGTTTTGGCATGGCCGGCAGATTGACACTATATCCATGGTATTGGTAGGGGGATTTAATTCTTGCATCTGCTTTCTTCAGAAATCGCACCCTGCATATATTTGTAACTCATCTGTATGCTGTCCCACGTAACATGAAGGTCTGGTTCGGTGAGGCTGAATGTTGCTTCTGTCAAACATTAACACCGCTTCTACACTACAATTTAACCTCAAAATGTTACCATGCATCCCCACAAAGATTTTACTCTAAACTGTAGGCCTACCGAAAAAAAACAATCCTATACCAAAGTATCCACAGTGGGATGAGAGAAACAGCCTCTCTGTTACCAACGTTACTTCTTAACTCACTGAGCTGTCACAGCTTTTTAAGGCGCCTCATCGCTCATGAGGGGAAAGTGCTGTGAGATTCTACGGTTAAGATTGTGTATTTTCTGCAGTTCCCTTCCTCAGTCTTTACTTATCTTATTTCACACGATGTGATGATTAGATATGGGAACAAAACAACTTAGTAATGTTTAGAGAAACATCTTGATTTGGTTCAAAATCATTCCTTTTTAATGTTAGGGGGACCTTCGTCTTCATGGTTACAATAATAAAGTCATCCAAAGTTGACAGTCAGTAGGGAATGGGAAACAGCAGTCGCCTGTGTTAAAGTCTGATGTTTTCTTGACCCTTCCATCTTCTTTGACCTCCATCTGTCTGTAGACTTTGTCACTTGAACATGATCAGATGTTGTTTAGGGGCACTTGCCGAAACAACAGATTCTGTCATTATTCTTGGCAGGCTCCATGAATTATACAAATATATGTATATTTAAAATAATTATGTATTTTGTTGATAGCCAAAGTACCCATAAAGTGCATTAAAAGTATGGTTTCACATTTTAGCACGTTTTGATACTGTATCTTTTTGATACAGTGTTTTAGATTTCTCTCTCTCTCTCTCTCTCTCTCTCTCTCTCTCTCTCGCTCATTCTGTGCCTGATGTTGTTGTGAAACTGTGTCCAGAATATTAATTGATGTTTGCATTATTCCAAACACAACATCTTGGCAGACACTGTGGGGTCTTAACTAAACTGCAACAAATGCAGATGATAAACTGTTGTGTGAAGCCGACATTCTGTGTTTGTGTGTGTGTGTGTGTGTGTGTGTGTGTGTGTGTGTGTGTGTGTGTGTGTGTGTGTGTGTGTGTGTGTGTGTGTGTGTGTGTGTGTGTGTGTGTGTGTGTGTGTGTGTTTGTTTCGGGGGAGTTTGTGAGCTGCCACTAAACCTCCCAAAAAGTGTAAAAAGATGATATAATATTATTTATTTCATAAATGTCTGACTATAACCTGCAATCAGCTGACTTAATAATAATAACAGCTTCATTTACGTAGCAAAACAAAGTTACAAAGTGGTTTACAACAAAAGATTGAGTTAAATAAGATCCTGAACTTAAGCCATAATAATAATAATAATAATAATAATAATAATAATAATAATAATAATAATTACTATATAATCAAAAGCACAACAACAAATTATCTTGAGCGTATAACTTCTGTTGTAATTCACTCAGTAGTGCCTGTGCCATTTCCCTGCATGAAATCACAATCAACCAACTTCATCAGTCATTTGTTGCCGTTGCCCGTCTCATAAGCCCAATCCTCTGCGCCAAACACAGCTTAAACTGTGCAAAAAAAAGAAAGTTTGAAATAACAACACCCAAGTATTGTTAGTACAAAGGGGAACTGTATATCAGAAGAATTACAGTAAATGGTATCACTGTTGTTGATACAAAATCCCATTACTCATTACGACCTTTAAAGGATCACACACCTTTTTTGGAGTGGTCAACTAAACACTCATCAGGCAAAACCATCAGGCAGCTTGCATTATCTCAACAGAGATAAAATTAGAACACGCAGAAGCTTTAAATGGACAAATTGTACATTTCAGAGTTTAACTCCAGGACGAGGCTGTAATATCTTCATAAGAAAGAATAACAGCAATATATACACATAAAACAATGAATGTGCAAACATGTATTTATCTCATCGTGTCTTACGGAAGTATACCTAAACAAAGACTTTGTCAGGCAGTTTTTTTTGTTGTTCAGCTTTTGGACAAAATATCATTGTAAAAAAACAAGAATGAGCACACAAAACAGAGCTGTTGTAGTTCCTTACTTATTTGGTTAAGTTTTTCCCTAAACAATCAGTAGGTGACCAAGGCTGTGGTGGGGCTTATTTGGAGCCTTTAATGTTTTTCAAAACAATGGAAGGAGATGTTTTCTCCGTAAATGCACTTACAACCTGTATAGCTACCTCATTCTCATTCAGGCTTAATGCCATTTTCTTGGTAATTGATCCGGGGCTTTCTTTCTGTGCTTTGTCGCTCTGTCATTCTTCTGTGAAAATCAGTATCGGGTCACCTCTGAGCTCATGGCTATTCTTGTTTTTTTTGATAGAAAAACATGAAAACAGTATGGGGATTCATCAAAACACCGTCACTAATGGTCGAAAAAACTCCACCTTTAATGTTGGTGTTAATGTTTTGACCTATGGAATACCGGAGGTGTATAATACATAGCAAGGTTCGGGGTTACCAAGGTAACTTCAGGTTCAACCCAGGGTTTTGTGTATCACAACGGTGGGTCACTTGTTCCCATGGTTACATCACCATTAGTCTATATCCTTGACGTTCTACTTCCGGGATTACTCCTGTGCCGCAGTGTCAGTATAATATAGTTTGTGTGTGTGTGTGTGTGTGTGTGTGTGTGTGTGTGTGTGTGTGTGTGTGTGTGTGTGTGTGTGTGTGTGTGTGTGTGTGTGTGTGTGTGTGTGTGTGTGTGTCTGTGTGTGTGTGTGTGTGTGTGTGTCTGTGTGTGTGCCTCAGGGTTGTATTTTGTGTTTGAGACCCCAGACTGTCTGAATATTCCATCCTGTGTTATTTGATTAAGTGTCTCTGAGAAAAACTTGGATCGTTTTCTGTTCTCACGTCTCATTTCCCATCCGAAAAAAAACAAACACACAAAGCGGTTGTCTGTTTTACATGTTCTACGTGTAACCCCTGCATTGTTTTTTTTAACTTCAAGGCAAAATGGGAAATGTGAACGCTTCACCAACACAATTTGACACACGATTGATCATTTTAAAGTGGCAAGAGTGACATTTATTCATCTCACATTTGTTTGAATCAATACTTTTGAAAGGGATCTTCAGTTTCTGTCCGCTCCCCTCTACTGAGCTGATTTATGCCAAATATATTCTCACTCAGTTGGTGCAGCAGAGGGAAATTTGGAGTATGACTTCATTAATCTCCTCTAATATGTATCCCACTGCATCTTCCTGTTGTCTTAGTGTGGATAATGGCAACCAGAGCAGACTGCTCTCCTTTAAAGGTCACATATTATGCTTTTCCGTGTTTTCTGTCATGTCTACAATGTTATAATGTTGGATTTTCATGTTAAACGTGGCCAAAATAATGAGGTAAACGTATTTTAGACAAATCCCTGCGAGCTAAAACGTTGAGATTTCCAACTATTCTGAACGTTCCGGTTTCAACAGTTTTTTCTACTCTCGGCTAAGTGTTACACAACTCTAAGCCGGCCTTCTGTGATTGGTCATCTGTTCCAGGTAGGCAGGACTGGAGTGGTTTTTTTTAAGCCATTGCGGTGTTAACATTGTCCCATGTAACTACATGGCTAACGGCAGTAAAAAATATCACCTATAAATGTTTTCTGTAAGTAGTATTTGATTTAAAAGCCTTTTTATTTTTTAAACCTCTTTTTATTGAGAAATATAGATTATGAACAGACACATCGTTACAGATATGAGTTTTTTCCTTTTTCTTGCACATAACAATCCCCTCTCAACCCACCCCATCCCACCCCGACTGGACCAAATAAGAAATGATTAACAATGCAGACAATTATAAAGAAAATACATACTTAGAATTGAAACATAAACAAATATGATTACCATTAAGGACGGCACGCCTTCAAAACTCTGTGACGACACACCATAGGGGAATACTATAGCCAGGTGTCTATATATAGTGTAGCTTGAATATGGAGGGGGGCAGTCAATCCTTCAGAGTCGGCCAGGATGGTCACTCACTACACCGGTAGGGCCTGGAGGTTGCTAAAGTATGATAATATAGATTCCCACACTGAGAGGAATTTGTTAGAGCCTCTTATTGTAATTTAATCTTCTCTAGATGTAAAAACAGCATTACATCCTTAAGCCATTGTGCTGCAATGGGCGGGGAGCTTGATTTCCAAAGTAGCAAAATACGTCTACGTGCCAGTAAAGAGACAAA
The DNA here is from genome assembly GCF_004354835.1 of Perca flavescens. NCBI lineage: Eukaryota > Metazoa > Chordata > Actinopteri > Perciformes > Percidae > Perca > Perca flavescens. The sequence continues at coordinate 33,266,839 of NC_041333.1, read as the reverse complement.
TGTTATGATGTTGAGTTGATTTTGTGTCAAGTTTGTGCCTTCATCTGGTACACCAAATATGGCAATTGTAGCGCATGGTACTAAAGCTGTCCCAAGCACTTCAGACAGTACATCAAATATAGTTGACCAGTATCGTGCTAGTTTATGGCATGACCAAAACATGTGTGTCAAGTCTGCTACATTAACATGACATCTTACACATTTGCTATCAACATTAGGATAGAATGAGGATATCTTAGCTCTACACCAGTGTAGGCGGTGAAGAACTTTGAATTGAATTAGACAGAGAGGGCTTCAAAGTTCTCGCCTGCAGTGATCTCCACAGATCTCTCAGTAACTCTTTGTCCCAGGGTATCCACCATTTCCCGAAAGCTAGCTATAGATGACTGGATAGGTGCCAGAGATGCTTGAATGAGTGTAGCCATGTCTTCTTTACGATTTCGCGTTGTTTTTCCATTTCTGCTGTTAGAATCGCAGCAAGTTCGCTACTAGCTGTAGCCGACGCCATATTAGCCACTTTGCTACTCAGCGTTGGTTTCTTCGGCTCTGTATCTCCTCTGGTCTTTTGAGAGCTTGGCATGTTCCAAACGTGCAATTTCGGTAATAAATGAGAAAAAAATAAACCAACTGAAACTGTTAACTCGACGCCAGTACATATATTAGAGAGTTTTTATCGCAGTTAAATCCAAAGTATCAGGAGCTTCTCGTTGGCACGTCTTGTCACTACATGATCCAAACCGGAAGCCTATTGCGATTTTTGACTGTAGAAATTGCTGCTATATTCTATTAGTGTCAACTGCTAACTTAAGTAGCTACATGGCTAACAGCAGTAAACAATGGCTACCAATGTTGTTAAATTCTCCCCAATTCCAGGTTGCGTTACTGCTGAAACAAGTCCGATTGGGTAGTGTTTGGTTCTATCTTGTAATGCTGCTGTTTGGGGTATTTTTTAAATATAAATAATTTGTTGTAGAGCAGAGTTAGGGTTATGTTATAGCCCTGCTTGTTTTTATGAAATATCTGTATTGACTGCATGATCATATCACTGTATTATTTAATGCCATGCTTGGCGATCTGCAGGAGGCTCGCAAGCCGCGCAATAAGTAACACGGATCTACGGTATGCCTCATGGTACTGTTAAAATGGAAAATAGACATCACATAGCTCCAGGGACTGGGGGAAAACTAGTGCTAGAACAATTTCCCAATTAATTAATTAAAGGCACAGTTTAACTTAAAATCAAAAATATGTTTTCTATCTTACCTGTAGTGCTTTATTTATCAATCTTGATTTTGTATTGTGTGTTGCCCAGTGTTGAGATATTCTGCTGTAGAGATGTCTGCCTTATCTCGAATATAATGGAAGTATGGATGACACTTTTTCTCCTGAAAATGTACTTCTGTTGATCCAGACTAACTGAAAATCAATCCACTATATTGATAATGATTAAATAGTTAAAAACATGTATCAAGCAAAGTTGTTGAATGTTCACTCTTTCATCTAGATGTAGCCTTTTTACTTTAAAGTGTTTTTGAACTACAAGTTGATGGACAAGCAGAGCCCAGTGTTTTTGGTTTCAAACTGTCAGCAGAAGCCACTAATTCAGTTTTTCTGAGTCGTCTTCTGGGAAAAAGAAATAGTCCAGATCATGAATTCTGATAAGCTCTTGGCTGTATATTTTCTGAAGGAAAACTACCCTAAAACAACATATAATCAGTGTAATATCTGACTGCTTGCGAGAGCATCATGAGCGAGACAGATCTCGATGATGTGTTGGTGTCCAGTAGCTGTTTGGTGTCTGAGGAGAATGTGGATTAAGATTTGTTTGCAATAAATCTCCCATAGATGATTATTTGTATGAAAGCTGTGGAGACTGTGGAATGCGCTGCTGGTGCAGAGTTAACTGGTTGCGCTCTAAAGAAAAAAACAGATGTTGCTGTGAGGTGGAACTGTAAAACTCCTATTGGGACAAAAAAATGAAAGCTCAGCCTGCTTCTGCACTGATAAACTAACCCTGCTCTCTAAGGAAATGCATGCTCATTTTATTGAAGCACAAAGGGATCTGGAGTTAGCAGTTGATTCATAAACTGTGCCATTCTGGTTCCATTCTAACCGACTACAGTGCTTGCTACTAGCTATTCAAGATTTATTTATTAGGACAATGCACATTTATCAACATTTCTGTACATGAGCCAGCTGGCTAATTTTCAACTATAGTAATTACCTAGAATGCAACTTATGGTGGGAGGAAACTGGAGCAAAACCACACAAACATGGGAAGAACAAGCAAACTCCACTCAGAAAGGCCCTGCTTGAACTCTGCCCAGACCGCGGATCAAACGTTGCAGTGCCTACTAGCTGTGAGGCAGCAGTGCTAACCACTGAGCCAGCGTAGGTGTTCATGCTTTGACAATTTGCAGTCTCTGGTTTTGCTTCACATTATTTTCTCAGGCTAAGACCCCATTTGTGCAAGCCCACCTGTGTGAGTCATGGAGGAAGGCCACCGTTAGACCTCTTTACTAGACCTTTTCTCTGAAGCTGGCCTTTTTCCATTTCAACAGGGGGTCCAGTGGTACCTATTTACCTATTTACCACCATATGTAAAAATTGTTGCAAAAGTACAATAAATTACCTCTGGACATTCGACAGCTCTCACTCACATGCACCTCCTTCTCCATCTGTTGGTTTGTGGAACTGCCAGTTTGCTGTCAATAAAGCTATAATAAATAATCAAATAAAACTTCATCCCTGCTTTGCTTGCCAGCCATACAGTATGTTAACAATACATTCACCCAAACTGCTACTCTGAGTGAGCTTTCCGCAAATATTTGTCTCGAAATGTAGTGGAGTTAAGTGTAAAACTGATGGCCAATGATCAGATCTCATCTTGCTGGACCGGATGGCAGCTTTTGACGCACAAGATAAACTTACATGCAGAGTTTCTACTGCGCTCAGAAAACAAATTGTATGTTGATTAACAGTGGGGGGTTGCACTCAATGACAAGAAGTAAATGTATTTAATTATTTAAATATGACCCTCCTATGTTATCATAAGCCTTGGCCACTGAAGCAGCAAATTGTACTGCACTCTGTATCTCGGGTACAGCAGAGCTTTGGTTTGAGTCCTCGGTCACAGGGCAGTCGTTCCAAGTGGCATGGCAGGGAGAAGTATTTACGCATCACTCCTTTCAACTGGTGTACCTCAAAGATTGGTGTTAGCCTAGTCCTGCATTGCTAGAATTCTTCCACAGTGCTGCGGAGGAAGGTCTATTAAATTTAATTTATTTTTTATTTATAAAGGACAACACACATTAATTAACATTTCTGTAAATGTGCCAGTGTTAGCCAGCTGGCAAATTTTCAACTGTAGTCCTTTGGCAAGATGTTTTGAGACCAGAGCAACAGGAAACAGCAAGACATTCGTGCAGGATAAATGTACAGAAAGAAGTCAATAAGACACCATAAAGACAGGTAGAGCAACAAATACTGTAAGCTTTCTCAAGAAGCCATGCAGAGCGACAGGAAGCAACGAGACATTAGCACAGTTACACATCAACAGTATCCACATTCAGTACAGGAAGCCATGCAAGCAACAAAACACAGCCAAGCAACACAGACTAGAGCCATCTTCCTACACCTCTGCAACCATGCAAAGCAGTAACAAGCAGTAATAAAAATGAATTAAACTACTCACTCATGACGGAGATCTTAATACAATATTAAAGTTTGCAGTTTGCCGGTGCCATTCAACCGGGATACTCTTTTTCTATGTGGCGATCTGCTTGGCCACTGAAGGAGCTGATGGAATTAAATTTTACTGGAATTGTACCTCGTACGATTTCATGTGACAAATAAAATTGATTGATTCCCTTCTCAGCCAAAACTCCAAAAAATATAGTTGTCTTCCATCTTTGATGGGTTAGTGTCCTCCTAACGAGCCCTATCGCTGCCTCTTTTTCCTCTGTGTCCTCTGTGTCACCCTCTTCCTAAAGATCGATGTTTATTGTGTTAAAGTTTAGGGTATCATATGTCTCACGCTCTTCCTTTGCACTGTATGGGAAGCCCTTTTGTCCTTGTAATGTTCATGTTATCAGCTTACGTCCTTTAAAGCTCAAGAAAGCTACCGAGACAAATTCTTGTTTATTTCTTGTCATACAGTAGCAAGTTAAGTTATTTTGGTTGAACATACAGACGGAACTGGAAAAGCTAAACCCATGGAAGTCAATAATATCAAGTAGATAAGATGACATAAAACAATGTGAAACATTATACAAAACATACAAATGAACCAATAATTTAAATAAATAACTGATATGAAGAATTAAATAATTTGTTAGTATGACATCTCTGTTGAAGATTTATTGGAGTTAGTTTTATTTTTTGTTACACAATAACTTTGTCTTCAATATGTCTTCACATCAAGACGTTTTTTTAGTTGTTGCTCAAGTTGAAACATTTTCAACTCATGCGGACAAGTCTTTGCCTCAGCTCAGACTGCCAAGAGCAAATTCTATTATATGTTTGTGTCCACTTGGCTTTCCACTGACTTTGTGTGCAATTGCCATCAATCTGTATGTGACAGACAAGAATAATAATTTTCAGGCAAAAATGTTCAATTTTTAGAAAAGCTAATTTCAATATTGTCGCAGAACGGGTATCTCTGGATGTGTAATTTCTTTTTTGCTGTTAACGTGTATTAGTAGTGGTCACTGTTGAGACTTTGCAACAGTGAGACAAAAGGACAAAGCAGATCCTTAAGCGGCATTTAAGCTATGCAGTGTTACATTCATATATTTTATGTGCATGCGAGTGTTTCATTTATCACTGTGGCTCTTCATATCGGTATGTAGAGTGAGCTGAAAAGTAAAACTGTAGTTCTTAAGTAGGACTTCATGCTGTGGTAGAATTCAGATGATTTAGAGAAAGTTAAAAAGATAATTTAGTCATAACTGTGGTCCTGAAACTGAGTGTGGTGTGTTGGAAATATATGGGTTTTGTTTGCATTGTTGAAAATCTGACTGAAATCTGAAGGCGAGAGCTGTGTGCGTGTTGTTTATCATCTCTCTCCCTTACTATTCCCCCTGTTTAAGGGCACAACATGCACACACCAACATGGATCTACAGTAGCCTTAAAGATGCAGTAGTGTTGACAGACAACAGGCCATCATGGCAACAATAGCAACGTGACCTCACCCTGTTCACTCCCTGCTGTTCATTGGATAAACAATGGAATCTTCCTCCTTGACCTCAGTCTCCCCACTCTGTGTACAAAGCATTCACTGTTCATATCAAAGTTTTGCACCTTTTACACCTTCCATAACCCAGGGTTTCTGCAGGTTTAACCAAGTCAAATTTGAGACTTTTTAAGACCATTGTAAATTAAATTGAAGACCGAGCTGATTGGCTGCACTATAAGTTGCACGTTGGTCTCATTTGTAGTCGCAATGCAGAATTAGATTTGGACTAGCGAAAGAAAAAACGACATCACCACGGAATAAGAAAAAAACCCATTCTAAAGCGCTGCCGGGGGGATTTCAATGAGCATAAGAGGTTACTCTTTAGAGGTTATTAGAGTAAAGCGCTACATAGATATAGGAAAATTGAGACCGATTTCAAATTATTTAAGACCTAGAACACAATACTGTATTATTTACAATTTAAGCCTTTTTAAGGCCTAACATTTTTTTGTCTAAAGGTTTTTTTATTGAATGACAAATTTGCAAAAACAATTACTGTACGAAGGCCTAAAATTTTTATTTTGAAATTTAAGACTTTTTAAGACCCCCCAGAAACCTCACCTACTTCTGTTTCAGTCAGTGAAACCTACGTTTCCCAGAATGCCTTTCAACCATCCCAGAAAATGTGCCTGGACCTGCTGAATTCAACTACAGTTCTATGTGTGGGTCCAGAGAGTGATAAAGAGAGTAGTTTGAGTTGCATTCTGGTCTATACGCTGCTGTCAAAGAGTACAGAATTATCTTTTAAATGAACTGGTGCGCACAAATTACCGAAAATAAAGCACTGAGCTCTACACAGCGTCTGTTAGCGTGACATAATAAAGCCACTTTCTCACTGTTGAAGGTCACTAAGCCAACAGGAAGTTCTTGTTTACTATGAACCTAGAGATTACCCTGACCGGAGTATTTCAAGCAGCAGCCTTTGGCCACAAACTGACTTTCCGCTAACCATCACACCTGTTGACTGTCAATAGATCATAGGACTGTCACCACAACACCATGCCCATTAGTTGATCACAAACTGTCCCTGTTTTTACTTTTGATTTACCACTTAAATATCTCAATAATAATAATAATAATAATTTAGCTGTAGTAAGAATTGAGCACAGATGTACTGTATGCAGTAAGACATAAAGAATAAATCGTTACTCATGTGTTGTTTTTAAACCTTACTTTACCAGGATCTCTAGATTTCCCTTTTTTCCTGCCAACTTACAAGGCTATTAAATGGAGGCTGGGACACAGTCTTTGGCCCCATGGGGTATGACATACATTATGCGCAATGTGACTGGAGCATGCACCAACCAATGAGCTATTGAGCCTTTCGCCAAGTTCAGACCAGATTTTACTGCACGTGTTGTACCCCAATGACATAGGCGCCGATGCCGTGGGTGCTCCGCTCGAGCACTGTTGAAGTTAAAAAAGTTAAACCATTGGTGATGTCTGATAAAAAATATACTTTTAGTTAAATGAACACTGCAACTAGGAAAAAAAAACACTGAATCAACCATTCAGCATTTGACTGGCCCACACCAACCCAAGTTTCTAAAAGATGTTTAAGTCATGACCTGACATGTTCCTGCCTTTTGGGGAGCCACTCCCTGCTGGGCCAGGCTTGATTAGAACAAAGGAAATGCATATCTCTGTAAACTTGAATAGAATTGGCACTACCATGATAAATGACCTTTGTCTCGGACCTGGAGTAAACCTGAATTCAGAGGTGTGTCCTTATCCTGGGAGTTTTCATTCAAGGAAACACCCACAATTCCAAAGAAATATAATTCCAAAACTTGACTTGATTCAGGACTGATTAATGTAATTCCCAAAGAGGAAGCATGTCATTCAGTCCGCTGCTGGCAGTGTTTAAGTGTTCTTGTGTTTTGTTTTGTCATGTCATTTTCATCATGTTGTTTATTAAACCTTTTGTTAATTCTTCATTTCGACCCAAGCCTCTCCTTTCTCATTAATCAAAGAAACAAGTAGTTAAAATGTCTTAACAGCACCCACCGAAAATACTGAGCACCCACATGTGCCAGACTGCCAGTAGGCTACATTCATTTAAAATGAAACATTGCAGTTGGTGCAAAGTGGAGCGTCTGTCATAGTGTGATTGGTTATGTCACTGTCAGTCCCCTGTTCCATATCACATCCACCAATCACAGCGTCTCAATGAAAACGCCTCTTTAGTGACCCCCATCCATCCCCCCACTATACAGTCTGCGCATGTGCCTTAGGTAATCAGAGTGAGACTAAAATGGACAGATTTGTTATTAAAAAAGCAAATATGATGCAAGTGCAGATCTACATCCACCACCGGTGCAAACAGGTGGCACTGATTCTCAATTTCCCACGAGGCTGATTGCGGTTACGTGTCAGTTAAACTTTTCATCTCCAATCCTATCTGTATTTGTCCTGAGTTGAAATATTATTATCGGGAAGACAAAGAGCCTCCACTCAGTAGTACTTGGGTAAAAACTTTATCAACAAAACAGAAGGCAAAGCACAGCTCAAGCTCACTTCCACAGCACAGTAGCCTACATTACCCTTCTGTCAATCGCTACAAGTGCCACAAGAATAATAACATCCATCATTATTACATTTAGATATTAAAAGAACACAGCCACTCGGATATACTGCATAACATATATAAATTTACTCTATAGACCTTTGCGACATTAACAGCATCTACAGATGGACAGCCTCAGTCATGCTCATTCTCTTGCATTGCAGCGCCATCTAGTGAGTTACAGCAGTAGTACAATCAGAAATGGTGGGGGGAGAAATGAGAGGCTTGGGACAAAACAGCCACTAAGAATCTCCAACAGCAATCTGTAATACAATCTGCACCTTAAGAGTTTGGAAATCAGATTTAGGGATGGAAAAGGCAATGGGGTTATAGTAAGACATTTAAAAGGGGAATACCAACAATTTTAGGAATTCTAATACGGTCTTCCTTTGCCCCTGGACAGGTGAGTTAGCTCTTTCCAACATGCATCACTCTTTCATAAACCTATGGACAGGCACAATGACTTCAGAATATCATACCTCAGCGAGGTTACATTCTGTTTCACTACATCTCTGCAAGTCTGAAATTTGTATCTCTGCGATTCGTGGCTTCAGGAAAGAGCGGTGCATGTTCACAAAAATCTATTTTGCTCACCTGGGGAGCTGAAATTACACAAACTCTGAAAGGTGTTTTAACCCTGTTATTTCAAATAATGTACACTTTACATCCCAGCTCACTTTTTTGCAAACCAAGCTCTTTTCGATTTTTTTTTCTTAGTTCTACGTAATCCATTGGTTTCCTTACATTCAGTATGACATGAAAATCTTTTAATTTTAGCAATCTAAAGTTATTTAATTTAAAGTGAACATTGATTCTGCATTTTGTTCCGTCTAGCTTACATTCCCGTTGGTAAGTGATGCCAACAATCCAGCCACCTGAAGAGAATTTCAGGAGCCTGCTAACTGATTTTCATTCTTTGTTAATTAATAACTGCTTGGAAGAGTAGGAAAAATACCCTAACATATAACATAACTGTGTAGCATACATCCAAAAATGGTCAACACCAATGTAAAGTGTACATGATTTTAAGATGCTAAAACTTGCAAACACACTTGTTCTTTAAAGTAGGTGGATTTCCTAATCAATAGGGATAAGGTAAATACAGTTTAGGCACAGTTAGTACTAATGCTAAATCACAGCTGGGTTGGTGTTGCAGTAGTTGATTTTCTTTTCTTTTTTTTGAGGGGAGGGGGGGGGACAGTTAGCATTCACTTCCTGCATGGCAACAAGTCATTTTCTCTACATTCTATTACCAACAGAAGGACACTAAATAATATTCAATTTAGTACAATGATACTCATGATCTCATCTGGTGTGACATACAGTATGTGGATAAGTTGTGTGGGTGTGTTTTTATTTATTTATTTATTTATTATTATTTCCAGTAAGCACAGTGGAGATACTGCCCCCCTGGTGGCATGAGGGTAAAACAGTGAAGAGGTGGCAGGGGTCAGATAGGATGCTGGTCCCCATGAGGGTGATTAGAGATGTGGGTGGGTCGCATTGCCTAGACCACCCACTGCAGGATGCTGGTGTCTTTCCCACCGGTGGAGATCAGGTGACTGTTGTCGTGCAGGAAGGCAACGTTGGTCACGTGACTGCTGTGGCCACCGTACTCGTGGCTCGGAGCCTGTAAATGTGAGCGGAGCAGAGGGAGGATGTGAAACACAGTTCAATAAATGAGTCAGATGCAACGTGGTGAAGTCGACAACAACAGGGTCAGCTGTTCAGCTGCTGTACTCCGTGCAAAGTGTCTCATTTAGGTAGTCTCGCTTTGCCAGACCTTCCTCCGCAGTGCTTGCGGAGGAGGGTCTGGCTAGTCCACACAGCATTCTGGGATGGGAGAAAAACGTGCTCTGGTTCATTGGCATTTCTTTAAACCAATCACAATCGTCTTGGGCGGCGCGGATTTACCCTGCGGAGATCTGAGGAGCAGTTAACCATAGTCCTCAGAAATCCACCGGAGTTTAGAATTCCAACACAAAGAAAGCGGAAGGTAACGGACATCCGGCAGAAAAGAAAGACATCCGGCGGGATTACCGCCAGCAACGGACCAATCCCGGAAATGAAACGTTGTTTCCTACATCTAGGAATACGCTTGACTTCACTGCTGTTAATATCTTTTCGCTAATCAAATAGTTTCAAATAATTACAAACAATTTGTAACTATGTCTAAAACAGCTTCTCAATATTTTAAAATGAGGGGGTAGTAAGTGGCCTTTATGATTTTTGATGAGAAACCTTGGATTTGACAGCGACAGAATTTTAAGAAAACCTTTCTGCATCAGCGCTTCTTTTTCATGGAGCACAATTCCAGCTCACTTTAGTTTTACTCACAAAATGTGTGTAAAACTAGTTAAAATCCAAAAACGTTTTAAACAGTACCATGTTGTTGTAACTATTTACGGCGTCTGAGTTTCTGTGCTAACGGCGGCCAACTTGTCTGAACGGACAATTACGTTTACACCTCCAGTTTAAATGGCTTTGGCTGAAAACTTGAACTTGTAAAAAAAAAAAAAAAAATCAACACCTGGTAGAAATTGTGCGCATTATAGGTCTGTTGGTGATCCCCCACCAAAAGCCTTGTGGCTGAGTATGTTGTTATTTCTGCTGAGCTTTCATTGTGTTTAACAATGTTCATTAACACTTAATCACAAGAGAAGAACAGTGTGGCAGCTCGGCTCTGGAAGCGTTAAAAAGGAAAATGTCTATGCAGAGCAGAACAGATTTCCAAAACAGTCCAGTGATGAACTGTTGAATAGCTTCAGGGCATAAATACAGTATGTCAAGAAAAAAAAAAAAAAAAAAAAAAAAAGCAATGTGCGCATACAAACACACAGACGCTGATGTGAGTGAACACGACTGACCCTTGGTTGAGAGCAGGGGAACGAGAACAAGTGCACTTTGCCAAAGTCATCAGCAGAGGCCAATAGGGATCCGTCATGTGACCTGCACACGGCGTTGATGTCTGTGCCGTCTGCTCCATCTGGCCAAATTCCTAAGAGGGACAGAGAGAATTAGTCAAAGGGTGAGAAAGACAAACAATCAAACAAGACTCACTTGAGATTCTGTGCTATGCTGAAGTAAAATGCTGTGCAGTACTTTGATCAAATAGCCTGGTGAGACCGTCCTGATCTCGCGAGCTCCAGTTTTCCACTCGCAGATCAGTCTGGCATCTTGAGGTAAAGAAAATTTGGAGCCGTTAGCCAAACGACCGGGCCAATCAGCATTGGTTTTGAGGTGGGTTAGGTGGTGATAGACAGATGGTTTATCCACTCAGCTAACCAGTATTTTCAGCCAGCGGTAGCCCTAATTCTGTTAGCTGCTCGCTAATGCTTTTTTTCTCTTGGATGCTTCTTTTGGAATATGGTCCGGGAACCTGAAATGGTGTCTTTTATTCCTAAATTCTTGTTACACAAACGGCAAATATCCTTTACCGACATGTTGCTTGCTTGCTGAGCTAACGAGCTATGCTTTGCCTGCAGCAGCAGGGGCGGGCTTGTGGCTGTATTTTCATACGCTTCGTGGATCTGATTGGTTGATTTGGCCCGTCTATCACCAACATAGGTGATAGACAGATGGTTCATCCAATCAGCTAACCAGTATTTCCGCCCCTTCCCAAAAGTTCTCCAACGGAAAGTTAGATATGCCGAGCAAATGCGAAGCAATCCATCTGGCGGAGTCAGGTTATTGATCAAAGGCCAATCTGGACACTTCTTAACCAACAACTGACAAGTCAAAAATTTAAAAGAGAAGACAAAATTGTTTTCCAAACGGCTGTGGCTGGATGCTTCATCTAGGAAAAGCTAAACGTGCTCTGGTTTATTGGCATTTCTTTAAACCAAATCACAATCGTCATGGGTGGTGCCAAGCACTGGGCAGAGCCATGGTGCCTCTGCAAAATAGCCTTGGGAAGGAACTTGTTTTGGTGGAACGTGTGTACATTCAAAAGTTGTTTTAGTCGGGTAACAGAAAACTCAGATTGGACAGATAGTCTAGCTAGCTGTCTGGATTTACCCTGCAGAGATCTGAGGAGCAGTTAACCATGGTCTTTATAAATCGAACGGAGTTTAAAAATACAACACAAAGAAAGCGGAAGGTAACGGACATCCGGCTGAAAACAATGAAATCCGGCGGAGTTTCTGGCAGCAATGGAGCTATCCCGGAAGTGAAACGTTGTGGATAAAGACTGATAAAACTATGAATTTGATAATTAACTTGTTGATACTATGGGAAAAAGTGAGCGTGTTGATGTCAGGTTAGACTCACAGTCTTAAAATTATCAATTCAAAGATGGATTATAAAAAAACATGAGTTCGACTAACCAAAGGTTGTGAAGCTCAGAGTGCAGGTAGAAGTGGCCCACTCCTGGTTGCGTACTCTGTCCATGTTGGTTACATGTTTACCACTGGATGCCTCCCCTAAAAGAATAAAATTATTTTTCGTCATGCCCTGTGATGTTAGCAAAGAGTCAAAATATCACTTTAACATTTATATGTTTAAGCAGAAATTCTTTTATTGGCAATAAAATGAAAGGGTAAGCTACAAGTGTATGTGAACAGAGACAGGAGGAGGACCTACAGAAGAGGATTTCGTAGTCTCCTGAGTTGGTGACGAGGTACTGGCTGTCTACCGACCAGTCCAGATGGGTGACAAAGCTGGAATGGCCCTGGGGATAAGAAACAAGTTTGTGGTACTTGAACAGAGATCACACAGGGCATCATTCCAAACAGTCCATTATGGAGAACATGTGCCTGGAATTTCTTCTAGCTTTGTTAAAACTGTGAATGGAAAAGGGGTCAGATTTGACTTGCTTTATCTAATTCTGGAGGGAACATTTTTTCTGTATTTCAAGTATAATCAGAAAAGCTTTTATTGCCACAATAAGTACACTTATGTGGAATTTGCCTTGGTGAAAGGTGCATACAAACAAACATGTTAAACTTTAGTATAAAATAAATAAATAAATAAATAAATACAGAAAAAAACAAATATATGCATACAAAGTAACTGCTGCATAAGAAAAGAGGCTGAATGGTTGAGCGCAAAATTGCAAAGAATATAAATTATATGCAATGGGCAGACTAGATGCGTGTGTGTGTGTGTGTGTGTGTGTGTGTGTGTGTGTGTGTGTGTGTGTGTGTGTGTGTGTGTGTGTGTGTGTGTGTGTGTGTGTGTGTGTGTGTGTGTGTGTGTGTGTGTGTGTGTGTAATGGCGTGAGGCTTTGGTCCTGATTGACCGCAGCCTCCTGCCGGAGGGGAGAGGTTCATTATTTTTTTATTACGATTATAAGTGCCAATAAAAATAAGCAAAATAAACAACAATAAAGTTCATCTTACATCTTCACTTATGTAATAGAGTTGTACATAAAGCGCCCACGAGAGCCCAAAAACAGCTGCTACTGCTTTAAATAAATACAATTTAGATTTTCATTTGAACTATAGCTTTTTTTTTTTTTTTTTTTTTTTTAAAGCTTTCAGAGAATTGAGATATGAATCGTAAGGGTGGTTATTTTAGGAATGTATACTTACAGTGCATTTCCCCACACGGCTGTACTTTCGGCCATTCTCCGTCACAGCATAGATGTAAACAAAGTTGTCATGGGAAGCAACAGCCAAGAAGTTACCATCTAAAAGGCACAAGGAGTTTACAGTGCTATTAGTGGAGTTAATACAGTACCGAAACATGCCATGATATACCAGCTGATGTTTTACCTGGAGAGTACTTGACGTCGGAAATGATCTCGTTGCCGTCTGTGTGCATAGAAACCAGATCCCGGGTGTCAGTGTCCAGCACCAACCACCTGCAACACAGCACAGCACACACAGACACACACACATCAGAAATTGTTTTTGATATCCTATACGTTTCTTTTCATAGTACCTCAACATAAAAATAAGTCGTTTTTTCCCAATTTTAAACTGAAGAAAAAAAAGGAACAAACCTCCAAGTCAAAGACTGTAAATGTGCTTTGCCAATAAACCTAAACTCTAAATTCAGTAATCCCAGTGGTTGCTGCTTAAAGAAAGGGTTTTGTTGCCATTGTCTGTTGTGAATGCTGTGTTACTGTCTTCTACCTCCCCAAGTTCTCTCCCACTACACCGCTCCTCTGCTCTCTTCACTGATTACCAGTTGAGCCCGCATCCGCTTCAAGACACTAGTACTTACATACAGGGCCACAAACGGATCAGCCCCAGCTTACATCCAGAACATGGTCGAACCCTATACCCCAACCCGCCCACTCTGCTCTGCATCAGCCGACCTACTTGCTGCCCCCTCACAGCGAGGGACAACTAATCACTCTATGAAATCCTGACTGTTAGCTGTCCTGGCTCCTAAATGGTGGAATGAGCTCCCCATTGACATAAGGATGGCCAAAAGCGTACACATCTTCCGCCGAAGGCTAAAAACACACCTCTTCGACTGCACCTCGGGGGTTTGTATTATGGCTGCCACCTCTTAGTCGATTAGTCAACTAATCGGTCGTTTTGGTCTTAGTCGACTAAGATTTCTTTAGTCGATTAGTCATTTTTTATGCTTATTCATGCTTAATTACTTATTTCCAATAAACTTCTGAGCACATTTATGGTAAACACAAGATTTAAAGTGGTGCTTTTGCAGGATTAATTGTGGAGAAACTCAGTTTCACAGATGGTTAATTAACTACATTTATATTGTGCTTTTCTAGTTTTAACCACCTCTCAAAGCGCACAGCTCTGTCAATTAGATTAACTAATCGATTAGTCGACAAACTCGTATAAGTGTTAGTCGACTAAGAATTTCTTTAGTCGAGGACAGCCCTAGTTTATATATACATATAATTAAAGCTGCACTTTCATATGGCTCTTTGTAGTTTTGCTTATTTAGAACTAATGTACTTCCACTTACTACTTGTTGTCTGGAGTTTGCACCTTCAAGGTTGAAAGCACTTAATTGGAAGTCGCTTTGGATAAAAGTGTCAGCTAAATGACAAGTAATGTAACGTGATGTGTTAGGGTTTAGTTTGTAACCGTGACGCCGACCTTCCAGTCATGGTCCCCACAGCCAGAACAGCCCCGCTGGGATGGAAACCTGCACACCTCCCTGGATCCTGGAGCAGAGAAGAGGAGGAATTTTAATAATAATGTATGACCCTTATCACTGAAGATAGCATTGTCTAATTGTTTCAAAGTCTTTGTTATATTCTAACAAAAAAAAAAAAAAAAAAAAAAAAAGACATCCTGACTACCAGTCACCTCGATGTTCTTGCTCCAGAGGGGCTGATGGGAGTTAGTGTCCCAGAGGTGAACCAGTTTGTCCTGGGCGCAGGTGACAAACTGCTCCATGGAGGGATGGGTGTCCAGACCCCACAGTTCATCTGTGTGACCCTGGAACACATTACATGTCTCATTTAATAAACCTGAAACTGCCACATGCACAGAGTTGAAATGTTTAACACCTTCCAATAGAAAAAAAAAGGTCACTGTGTGTATGTATATGTGTACCTGTACAATAGGAGTTAATGTATCAGGGAAGGCAGCTCTGATGATGGCATTCTTGGTGGTTCCTACAAAGAGCTCTCCAGGTTTACCTTCGGCCAGAGCCCGTACAGGGCCGAGCATCTCGCCCACCTAGACACAGACACACACACAAAGATTGGGCTCAAAGAAAACAAGACAAGACCCACAAAGCCATTGAGACTGAAAAAAACATAATGGTAATGTCAAGAAGAAGGTGACATTATGTGTTACCATGCCCACCTTCAAAAAAGGCCCAAAAAATGTTAGTTCAGTTGAATCGCACTGGAGTTTGTTTGTTTTCCCTCTTTGTGCGGTTCGTTTGGGCAGGTGTGAATGTGGCAATCGCACTCTGTGTTCACCAAAAGCGGACCAAACGGGTCTCAGGTTTCGATCGAACCCTGGAGCGGTTTGTGGTGAGAACGTGATCCAACCTCCAACCGCACCAACTATATACTGCGCATATCTGAGCTAAATCTCTCCTGTAGTGAAGTGTGCTTTGCAATCTGCGATGCGGCAGAGCAGCAAACTGTAGCAGCTTGCAATGTTTCGCTCACAGAAATAGACAGCAGTCAAGCTCGCCGTCACTCGCATTTCCGTGATCAAACCAGCCGCCGCTAAAGTTGGAGACAGACGCCGGCAGTGCAGAGCGAAAGTCTCT
The DNA here is from genome assembly GCF_004354835.1 of Perca flavescens. Taxonomy (NCBI): domain Eukaryota; kingdom Metazoa; phylum Chordata; class Actinopteri; order Perciformes; family Percidae; genus Perca; species Perca flavescens. The sequence continues at coordinate 33,250,879 of NC_041333.1, read as the reverse complement.
GTGACCAGAGCAGACAGAAAGTCCGCTCACGAAAACTATATCTGATTATTTGAATGAAATAAGCTGGTTTGACAATGGAGATGGAAGAAATATGCACTAGTCCAAAATCACGGGACCTTCTTCCTGTATTTACTTTCTTGCTCCCGCCCCAGACGCATTTTCTATTTATTTTTGGGGTATTTTAGGCCTTTATTTCCAACCGGACAGCTTAGACTTGAAAGGGGAGAGACAGCAGGAATCACATGCTGCAAAGGGCCGCTGCTTTGAGAACTAAGCCTTGTTATATGGGCACACGCTCTACCAGGTGAGCTACCCAGGCGCCTGCCCAGACACATTTCACCAATAAGAGGAGTGAATGTTCTTGCGTGGTTTGTAATGACGCATTTTGGTGCGCTTGGATTTTACCGAATCGGACCAAAGCAAACAAACTATAGGTTGTGAAAACGCCCTTATTTTCTCCTCAAAATGATTTGGTCTTCGTTCCTTAGATGTACACAGTACATTCTGGCTCCCTCACCTCCATCTCTGCCTTCTTTCTGTAGTCGTGGTCCCACAGCACCACCTTGCGGTCCTTCCCTCCTCCAGACACCATGGTGCCGTCCTTCAGGACACAAACCGAGAAAATCCCGCCCTCGTGGGCACCCGACACCACCTGGCTGATGCGGCTACCACCTGTCAATCAGAACAAAGAGGAAATCAAAAAACACAAAACGGAGGACCAAATCCTTTTATATTTTCAGGCTTTTGATTAAATGGGAAACGCAAATGCTGTAGATGAACATACCCGAGTCTCAAAGTTGTGATTGAATGAATGACCCCCTTTTAAAACTAAAACTGTGTTCAGGTAGGTAGCACAACATTTTTTACTTTTCCATGTGTCTTTACGGGTTGCTTTTCAATCATGTTCTTACACTATCAGCACTGCTGAATTAACATTTTTATACTTCAGTGAGCTTTGCTTGTTTGGAGACTTAATCTCTTTATAATACATTGAACAAAAGGTTGGGATCTTTGGGATTCATGTAGATTCTACCTTTGGCCCAGACGTAGAGGTTTCCACTGGAGTCTCCTGTGATGGCGTCTCCATTCTCGGCAAATGCCACACACAACACATACTTTGGCTTCTCATGTTTCTAGAGAGAGAGAGAGAGAGAGAGAGAGAGAGAGAGAGAGGAATGTATTTGCTGCATTCGTTTTAGCTAGCTATACCTAACGAAATAACAACTAAGTGTATTTTGGTGGTTAACGCTCTGAGTTCTAAACCGCATTTTTACATACATCTTCTTAAATTCACCTTTTAACCCTTATGTTGAGTATTTTATATCAGAAATATGTTGTTTTTTTCAACCAAATTGCCCAAAAATGTCATGGATGCATAGGTGTACGTTGTATGGAACCCCTACAAAATTCTTTGCAGTTAACATTAAGGATTACTTCCATTGAATTTTGGGTGTTTTATTCAATTTTATAGCACTTGGAAAAAAATTCATTAAAAAACAAAGTTTTAAAACAGTATCCTGACTAAACTTTGACATTAATCAGTTTGAGATCCACTCAACATCCTCTGATCTTAACTATTAGTTAAAATAATTCATAATTTCTGCTTTTTTTAAACTCAAAAATTAAGGATAAAATGTAATTTAAATTAGGTTGATTGACCACGAAGTGACAAAAACATTTAATAAAAGAACCAAAAGCACCCAAAAAAAAGCAACAAAAACTTTGGAAAAAGTGCCTAAAAAATTAATTTTCAATTTTGACCCAAAAAGGACAAGTTTATGGTCGACAGGAAGACAACACAAGGGTTAAATGTATTTGCATTAAACTGATCCCCATGTGTGGGTTTCATATCAAAATGTTCAGAACAAACTCAGCTTTCTGTTTAGTGAGACCCAAATGTGTTCCAGAGCAACGTGATAAGAGATCATTTGGACCGAAAGCTGAAAAGTTGATGTTCGCTTTTTGAAATTTCTCAAATCTCTTGTGAAAACATATCTACACTCAATTGTTTTGGTGCTTGAAAAGGAGTTTACAAAAGTCTTGGCTTCACAAACGTAGCGTACTATATGTGAAATAGTAAATAAATGTCTAAAATGAAATTTGTAATATCGCTTTTGGAGCAGGAGTGTTGTCAAACATAGCTTGGACTCTCTGGTGCTTCTCGTGTCCTCAGAGGGTTAATAAGGTTAACTCGAGGTAAGAGGGTTGGAAGATACATTTTTGGAGCAGTTATCTTGGCCGTACCTCGAACAGGCCCTGTTTCTTGGTGAGAGTGTTGCCTTCCATGGTCCAGAAGTTGATGTGAGATTTTCCACAGGTGACAATCAGGTTGGCATCCATGGGATGAAACACAGAGCCCAGTACAGAGTCATTGGAGCACTGCAGAGACAGGAGGCATGAAGATGCAAACATGTTTCTCTACATAGACTCATTTAGTGTTCTGAGAAGAAACTGTTGGAAATCCGTAGTGTTTGTTAATTAAAGTTTACCACTAGGAGATCAATAATGATGCAGCTGTATAAATGGGATCAAAAGGTCATTAGTACCTTGACTTCAGCCAGTTGCTTTTCCTTCTGCCAGTTCCAGACCGACAGGATGTGATCGTTGGCATCGTCCACAGCGCAGAGGAAGGTGCCGCCGTTCTGAGCGAAAAACAAGGAGTTAGATAAAGCAAAAGCAAAAAACGGAAGTCACCAGTCAGTCAGTACCCGATTTAACGTTGCATAATCTCAAAGACTGAGTAAACCCTACAGGACGTGAAGCCGCTTACCGACTTGGAGAAAGCCACACAGGTGACCGCTCTGTCGAACACTCCCATCCCGATCACATGAAGCGTGTTGAGGCTCACAGAGTCCCAAACACGAACGTGAGGAGCCAGCAGCTGCACAGACAAGGGACAGAGATGAAGTCAGGCTTATAGAAACCGTATTGGATATGTAGAAACAAAAAAGTGGGATTAGATCAAAATGTGCATATATATATAAAACACATCTGCTACTAAATTCAGAGATAGTTTTCTTACCATTTAGAACCAGTTAAATTTAAATATTGTGGAATTATTCTTCTCTGTAATTGGTCTTTTTCATTAGCTTTTATAATACCTTCTTTAAAGTAAACTGTCAAAATGTAGGTGTGAGAAAAACAGGGAAACTCCATAGGAGGCTGTGAGTGATGTTTTTTATTTTACAGCACCTTTCCATCCTTAGAGTTTCCAGCCACTTGCCCCGTTGCTACGGTAACCATGTCAGGATGCACACTCAGGCTAAGAAGAGAAAATATGAATTGTTACTTCGTTGTAATTTTTTAACACTGCTTCTAGAAAGACAGAAAGACATGTTAAATCTCAGAGTGTTCCACTGCAGATTTAAACAGCCGATTCAGATTCAAAGACATTGAAAGTAAACAAGTCCATTTGAAAATGTAAAACCTAAATGTTGTCACAACTGGAGACGTTTACCATCACTTGCTACTTTTTACATGACACAGTTTTCTTTTTGGTTTTTGACTTCTAGAAATAAGGAAATATTACATACACATATACAACAATTTCGTGTTTCTAAAGTAAAACAAAAACTACAGTAGTTAACACAGGATCCTGCTCATAGCAGGAAGGAGGACTCGATATGACGTCGTGGGAGAGGAGAACACAATTGTTTCCCTGTAGAGAGGAGCAGCTTTCCCAGCATGCCCCAGGGGGGGGATTCAGTTTATTTACATCCCAGAGGCTTCAGCCAGGCAGCTCATTCAGGATGTCAAGTAGCGCTCATTAAGCAAACCAAAAATCCCATTCGTGAGAAACACAGTCAGCTGCATGAAGCTGGCCATGGCATGTTAAAATGCACAATAAATATACATAAGATAAGAGGAAATGGGAGTAGTTTGAAACTTTACTTTAATAGGTGTTGAACTTAATGAGGAAGCTTCTGAAGAACCAGCCAAGCGTGAAATATTTGAGTTTCAGGTTTGACGCATTAACACTAGATGGATACAGAACAATTGCTTGAAGCATTTACATGTTTTTAATAGTGCCAATGTCTTGGGGAAAAGAGTCACTCCTCTGTTTAAACACAGTTTTCCATATCCTGCTGTCAACACTACTCTGGCTGTGCTTCTGTGCCCTATGTACAGTACCAGTCAAAAGTTTGGACATGCTTTCTTATTCACTTAAAATGGGAAAGTATGTCCAAACTTTTGACTGGTACTGTATTATTCTACATGTATTATTCTACACATAGTACTTGAGTAGTTAATCTTTCAGCACAAACTTTGGTCAAAAGGGATATCTTTACATGCACACAAGAACAAGGGTAAATGGGAAAGTCCAGGTTACGCAGGAAATCAGACAGCACGTGACTCTACCCTGACTTTAAGTGCTTATATTATGCTTTTTCCCTTTCCTTTATTGTGTTATATATTGTAGTGTTACGGCTCTGCCGCACGGCTGGCTAGGTAGCTGAATGACGAGGACAGAATGACAGTGGCCGAAGTTTAACCGGATGGACCGGGCTTTATTACCCTCGAACACAGGCTAATAACAGGGTTGGAAGAGTGCCCAAAAACAACAAAAGAGCTGCTGGCCCTGACTACCTCGTTAGCTTCCTCCCTCTCCTAAAACCTCCCACTACCTTCCCGCCTCCTCACCAACCTGACCAATCAGCTGAACTAGGGCAACATCTTCCCCCAATGAACACCCCCCCCCCCCGAATCTCTCCCATATTAGTCCTGCAGGGTCGCTGCAATATCTTTTTTGTGCATGTTATAGGTTTACAAAGTGAAAAAGCCCAAAGTCCACCCCCAAAGGGACTTACCATCTCCAACAGAAAACTCTGTTCACAAACTTCTCCAAACAGCTCTATTGTAGTCCAGCCTTTACTTCAGAGACAAACGTGGTCACTTTGTAACACACGTTCTAATGCTCGCCTAGCTGCTAGCGTGGCACGCCCTCATACTCTGCTCCTGACTGGCTAGTAGTCCTTACCTAGCTACTGCGCATGTGCGACTCCCAACAAAGCTGCAATAGGAGTAAGATGCCTCACTCTGTAGCTAAAACAGAGAACTCAACACACATGGTAAAAAGAAGAGCTGCAGCAATGTGAAGTACGACATAAATATGGTGTTTTTGGAAAATTAAACCACGTAAACCTATTCTGGTACAACCTCTAAATACAATTATGAACCTGAAGATGAGCATAATATGAGCACTTTAATGATAAATATTAAACACCTAGGACCAGACTGCCCTTATCATCGTGCCGTTTTCTCACCATTTGACATCGTCGTTGTGGCCCATGTAGTGTCTCTGCTGCTGCTCCTCGGTGTTGTACAGCACCACCACAGAGGCGTTGAAGTAGACGATCTCTCCCGTGGGCAGCAGGTAGAGGTTGGAGCGGCAGTCACGTCCGCGGTAGCCGTACCTGGTCCACGCTTAAGTTAGGGAACAAGATGGGTGAAGCTGGACCAGCGAGAGAACATTTATTATTCTGATTTTAGGTATTTAGTGGATGCTCTTTACCAAGCTGACGCACAAGGACTTAAACTCATGCCACAATTACAAGTTCTAGATTAACAATACATATGAAACCAAAAGTACTACTCACTTCAGGTGATGTGTGTGTAGTGATTTCTAACAAATAGAGTGTAAATTGAAATTTCCCCACTGGGGATCAATAAACAGTATAAATTAATTAATTATTATTATCATACATGAAAGAGGAAAGACAGTCGCACACTCGTAGCCACGACAATTCATTTTTTTGTTTATATAAAATTTACCAATGTTTCAACAGGTCAGTCTTCTTCAGGGAATTGTCTGGAGAAAGTAAAGCTTGTATGACCCAAAGTTTTATATTTCATAATCACTGCCAATGTTTAACAAATGGAGTCTGGAAATTATTTATGTTTCTATCAATCTGTTCCAGAGGTTTTCAAAGTCTGTCACTGTTTACCCCTCTGAGACTAATAAAGAACTCAGTTTGAAAGCCTCTGATCAAGACCGATAAAGAATTCATTCATTCATCCACAGACTCCTGATCCGTCAATAAACTATTTCTATCTATTCCTCCGTTTCCCTCTCCCCGTCTGAAGGATACACCCACTGCAGTTTGAGCTTGCGGTCAGGTAGTGCCACCTTGTGGTCGAGGCTGTATTTCTCCCTCTGCTTATCGGGGATCTGCATGGTGACCGGACGACCTCGGAGGAACATCCTCACGTAGCCGTCCTCTGGAGGGAAGGAGTGGGGGGAGGTTAAGGGGACAGAATGGATGAACGAAGAAGCAAAAGAAGCAAAGATCTGGCAGAGACGAGTAGAAGAGACAGAACAAGGAGTGGACGGTACACTGGTCTCTTTTTGTAAGAGTTCCATGAGTCTCCATTAAAACAAAGACAAACACACACACACACACACACACACACACATACACACAGACCTGACTTCCATCTTCTGTTATCTTGCTTCGTGTTAAGTTCTGAGATACAAAACAAAGTGTCCTGACATGACGCCACAAAATCAAAAACAGCAGAATTCTTGCTTCTTGAAATCTAAAAACAGTAAAACACTTCATCTTCTCCCAAAACCAAACAGAAACCTCCTTTTGAGAGACCTCCTTTTGAGAATCACTAACTAAATTTCACAACGGCAAACTAAGGAACCGTCACTACACCAAAAAAATATATATAAAAAGAATTGTAATTGTCACAGATTAGAGCTATTCAAATCCTACCAGTAATTTGTTACTAAACTGACTACAGGGGACACTGTGTCATCATGAACGTCATTGGTTTAATTTCTTTTCATTTTTGACATTGCTGTTTTCTGGAAAATTGCTTGTTGTTAGCATTTCCCAGTGACACCACCAGAAAAAAGAAAACAGAGGAATTGAATGGTCAGGCCATCCATACACAGACAGAATATGGGCCTGCAGAGCCAATACTTCAGTGACATTTACACAATACAGATGCTTTAGAAAATACATGCTCATACAGACTTCAGAAGTCTGTTATTCTCAGGATCTTTAGTTATTCAAATCCTTCAAGAGTACTTCAAGGACTCCTGAAGGCCTATTGAGTTTCACACATCAGTGGCTGCTCATCCTTTTCATAGCTAATTAAAGAGCGACAGTAATGGGAGGGTAAGACTAATGCCGTCTTAAAGTGGGGACTCTGACTTACAGACACAAATAGAAATGCATCTTCTCTTACCTGAATTGAGGGTGCATTCTTTGGATTTGCTGAAACAGAAAAAAAGAAAAATGGATGAAAGGTTTCCTGTAAATAAATGTTTCCTGTAAGATGATTTAGGGTGTGGCTGTTATCCAGAATGGAAAAAAATAATGGAAGTACCATCAAACCAGTACATCAAATATTACGGTGCTTGGTGTTTTAAGCCCCCCAATGTCGTCTTCCAGGCAGCGCTGCCTGGAAGGCATTAGGAAATGGTTATGGTTAAGGTTAGGTGCCTTGAAGTTGACGGTTGTGCTGCCTGGAAGGCACTAGGATTAGGAAATGGTTATGGTTAGGGTTAGGTGCCTTGAAGACAACAGTCGCAGCGCTGCATTGAAGGCTTGGTTGGGGGATTAATACACCATCGAGCAAATATTACACAGAATATAAAATTATTTTCCGAAACTACTGAGACTAAGTTCCATAACATCGGGCGTGCACATAAAAGATTCTGAATTATGTATTCTTTGCTCGACAGGCTGCACACCTCCGCTCATTTTCACATTAACTGGACAATAGGGACGTCTGTGGAAAAGCTGCAGAGCACAGAGTAAGCAAAAGCACAGCACGCAGGCCATGCATCATATAATCAAGACTTATCCTCCTGCATCTCTTGTCTGAGATGAGAGGACTCCGGAGGCAGGATTAAGGTCCTCAGGGCTTGGAAATATTGTTTTCATGTACAGTAGCCTACATATTAACTGGGATGATCAGCGTGCACCAAACTTGTGGAATTAAAACTTCAATTTTATAACAATAACCAACAGGTAACATATCCAGCAAAGAGGTGTGTGAAACATCTCAGTTAAAAAGGAGAACATTTTCACATCCTACAATGCTGTGTAAATCAGTTATTAAAAGAGCATTTGTTCAGGCTTCCATAAAAAATTAGGATCACAATTTTGATGCATGTCAATTTTTCTAAAAGTCTGTGTGGTGTCATTTTGTTTGAAAAACATTTTTTAACCGAGGCCAACAGGCCTTTTTTTGGTCAAGGTTCCTACTGTATAGAAAGGCATACATCTTTGTTACTGAACAAGACACAAAGCTAGAAACACAGCTAGGTTTTTCTTTGAAGAATAGACAAAAAAAATGAATAAAAGTACCAACTCTTTAATGTGACTGTGTACACAGGTTGATAAAGGGTGTCTTTGGTCGAGTCAGCTGACACAAAGTAAACAGAGAAGCCTTATTATCTGTGTACACACACATGGATGGTGTCACTGAGTATAACCAGTTAAACGCACAGTGAACATGGTGCTCAGCCCAACAATATGACAGGGAGGATCAGAGCAAAGATGACAGAGAGAAGTGAGATAGAGAAGCACTAGTGTTACTAAATGTCACAGAAAAGCTGAAATGTATTTATATGAAAATGTTGGGATAACTACTTTAAATTTAAAGTGACAACCAGTGTGTCAGCCATTTTGCCAAAATCCATAATAAGACCTGTCAATCAAAACCTGAAGCTGGCTCATCAGTTCACAGCAGCTGAGCTACAGCCGCAACTGTTCCTGAATCAGCTGTCTGTCAACCAAGCAGAAGTGCCAGCTGAGCATTTCAGTGCACTCTCACCACTCAACCTAACCTGTCAGGATGCTGTCAAACAATCAGATGATCAGTGCTGCCTCAGCTGACAGGTGGATATCACCATGGCAACAGCAGTACAAGTAAGGCTTGATGAGATAAGGGAAATTGAGGGCGTGTCTCTTCCTACTCGGCAACAGGAGCATCTGTGTTTGACTTTCCTGAGGGTCTGTGGAAGCATATAGACAGTTGGTGGCGGTGACACGCAAAGAAACGAAGCAAGTGGAGAAGATCATTTCAAATATCAAATAAAATCGGCTTTGGGAAAGGTTTCGTGAGGAAGGAAATGCATCCATTGAATTAGAAGAGTACTACTGAACGTAACTTTTGCTTGTTGAGAAACAGGATACCTTCAAGCACCAGGATGAATTACGTGTGCCTACTTTTCCTAAAATTTGTTTAACAGGGAGTTATCTGGGAAGGTTACCTGAGACGAGAGCTTGTCAGGTCAGGTCACGTCAAGTCAAATGTATTAATAAGCTTTAGTCATAAAGCCACAATGCGTTTTACAATCAATAGGAGACACGGGTGAAAAGAACAGAGAATAATTATCAATCATAAAAGATCAGAGCTTATGTGTGTGTTTGAACAGAACACAAAGCATCAGAAGAAGATTAAAAGACAGACTGCAGAGTTTACAGGCGGATGATCTGAGGACCTGACTGGTGTGTGTTGGGTCTCTGGGCAGCTGAAGGCGGCCAGTCACAATGTCGGCTCTTTAAAGTAACCACATAAAAGCCTGTTTGTCTGATCTGTGTGTGTGTGTGTGTGTGTGTGTGTGTGTGTGTGTGTGTGTGTGTGTGTGTGTGTGTGTGTGTGTGTGTGTGTGTGTGTGTGTGTGTGTGTGTGTGTGTGTGTGTGGTCTGCCAGGAAGATGAGGCGTGGTCACGTTCTAGCCAATGAGAGAACAAGATTGATTCAGAGACATTAATTAGTGCAGGAGCATGCTGGGTAACTGGCAGCCGGACAGGGCAAATAACTGGATCTAAAACCCATGCGGCTGCTGTCTCAGTCACAAGCTTTCCAGGGAGAAGGAATGCACAAACAGACCACTCATTTACATGCAGCCCTGAGTGTATTGTTGGCATTTTCTGCCTGCCTGCAGTCTGAAAACCCAATTGGTTTGTGTAAGACCCAGAGGGGACTAATGAGCAGCAAAGACTTCCCAGGGTTCCTCTGAGAAATACTTCACACAGCAGACAGAAACAGTAATGAATGTGCTCTGCTTCTCTGAAAACGACAACATGAACCCTTCCTTCAGCTCAGCTGTAAATGGGGTTTGCATCATGTATGCATACAGAAATAGGCCAGAGAATTTTTACATGCTGATTAATTCATGTTTAGCACGTTCCCAATTTGAGGCGTTTGTGCGCGATTCAAAATGAATATCCAATGCCGCTCTTTGTCCTAAAGCACTCTCTAACCAGTCTGATAGCGGCAGGGGTGTTTGACTTAAAAATGATGTGGCAAGATTTTTTTTAAAAATGGCATCTGAAAAACCTAAAAAGTTTCTCAAAGATCTTTTTCAAGTTATGTCTTTTACACGGTCAGTGCAAAAGGATTAAAAAGGACCACAGTGTAAGTATGTTATAAAGATTTGATGGAATCTCATGTGTTCGCTTGTTGTTGTTTTTTTTTTTTTTTTTTTTTTTTTAATGTATTTAACTTGTTGATTCATCATTTTAGTGCCGTGTGCTTGTTCTTGCATCATACAGTATCGTGACAACTGAAAAAAAAAATTCCTAAATGCAATCAATGAAATAATCACTCCAGTGTGCACTTTAGCTGACAATTCTGTCCACTAATTGCAATAATACATTTGTCTTAAATTACATGATTACAAGATATTCCTCAACATTTTATCTTATGAGTGCTCCATCAGACTGGGTGATACTGCATCCACTGTGGTGGATGTTGTAGTAAAGCAGTTTTTATGACAGTGACGCAGGCGGAGAGAAGATGGATATTGCGGTCTGACTGATGGATCGTACACCCAACTGTGTGTCCATTATGACTGAAGAACTGCAGTGGTTCAGTTAATGGACACAAACATATCTGATCATCTTCACTCAACAAAAAAATACACAGAGACTGAACTCCATTGTTACATTTTACATAGACTGAACCACTTTGAAGTTATCGCAGCATCAGACAAAATACCAGAGCGAGAGAGAGAAACAGAGATAGGTGAGAGAGATAGAGAGCAAGTCACGGGGAGAAAGAGTTGACTTGAAAAACGGAAAAGATATCAATCTTTTCAACATGATGCAAATCTTTTTATCTTTTCCTTCATCAGAATTTGCATGGTTTTAATCTGACAGAGGGCAAGTTATTTATTCTAGTTGTTAAACCTTGTTTACTTTACAAAGGCTATGTTAAGGCCACAATTATATACATAAAAGTATTTATTTAAATTGAAAATGTAAAGCTATACCTTAAAGCTTTCTGTCCCATTAAACAGACAAAATGAAAGACGGGTAGGGTGGACATGATGGAGATCTTTTCCTTATTCCTCCTTGTATTTGCATAAATCCAGACCCATTTGGCAATACTCAACTTTGTACAATGCCTTAACGTCACTTTAAATTTACGGAATATTGGATAAAAAAAAAGGCAGTCATAGTATGTTAAACTGGTTCGTTGGGGTAAAACCTGGTTTTAGTGGTTAAAAATGCTTCGCTGCAGAGATGTGGTCAATATGTTTGATGCATGTTAAACAGGACGTCCAATCAATGTTATCAGTATTTTTGCAAGCTGAGTAGAATTGGTAATCGTATAACATCAGTCCCACAGCTGCATCAGCCTCCTGTCTGTGGACACAATGCTGCAGGGTGTTCTATAAGAACTTTCTTCGCAGTGTTTTTGGACACACTTTCAATTGCAAGCTGCTCTACAGGTTTTTAGAAATGAATGAATAAATGAATGAATGAATGACTTAGAATCCCTTCGGAAAACCTGAAAATGATACCACCCAAAGGCAGCACATGCAAACAGTGGGTCACGTGAAGCGGTTTGTTGTCCATGAACATATGCCATTTTTTCCATTTCCTTGTGAACTTCTATCTGTTAAATCTGATTGATTCTGGCAGCAGACCGGACAATCCTTTAACTGACAGAACTGCAGAGCACGGCGTGTTCTGTCATTTCACATTTAATCATCCCGTGTGTGAGAGTGTGCGTGTTTCATAACCTGACAGAAGTGTGACATGTTTGTTTGTTTCCACCATCATTAGAAGCCCAAAGACATAAAGAGCCAACAATTACAATTAAAAAGGGCCCATATGATAAAAAATAAGAGACTTATTAAGGAAGAGATCAACTTTAGAAAAAGGCACAACATTAACACCTTATTATGGTTCCCATAAAAGTCAAATTTCCGTTTCTTTGAGCAGATGAACAATGTTAATACATCATCGGAGAGCTTTTCTTAATTTCACATAATCATTACTTGTTTGAACTACACAGTTAACCTATGACTAAGTCTTCTAAAAATTACATAATTTAGTATTTTTTGTGTTCTTAACTCTTGCCGCTTAATCAATGGTGCACTAACACAGCTGGCTCTTGTTTCAGTTGTATTCATCATGTTACTATGCTGCAGCCCCTCCCTACAGCCACCCACAGCCCTGCAGACGGGGGTAAACATTTTGCGTGACAACAGAGTTTCATATATCAAACAGTTTGCGTGACAACAGAGTTTCATACAACCAAAATACTTCCTCAGGCTGTGAAGCCACAGCGAGTGACTACAGACTACTACTTTCTTTTTTTCAGACTTAAAATAACCAAAGATTTAAGATCGTAAAGCGTGAATCTATTTTGCAGACCATCCACACAGTGCTTAATTGTGCAATCTGTAATCTAACTAAATACTAGTCAAACAACAGATGAGGAACTAGCTGGATGCGACACCAAAAAAAGGTAATTGTCCATTTGTTCCTGAAATTCATTTTGTGTTGAGAATAATGAGAGTATGAGCGTAGGGCTTTCTGTTCCAAAAAGCTTTATCAGTAAATTCACTATGCTCACAGTCTTCCACTCTCTTTGTCAACCATTGATTATCCATTGTAAAGAAGCTATTTACCTGGAAGATTTCTTCATGGCTCCGTTACAGTAACAGTCAACAGTCAACAGTGGTGAGCAGTCAGAGCGGTTCCTGTCCTGTTCAACAGCTACAGCAACACACAACTTCCTGCTTCACTGAGCAAACTTTTAGCTCAGCCTAGTAGGCCCCATCATCCAATCAGAAAGCATTTCCTGACTGCGCAGACCCACACCCTCTGCCCAGTAACCACACCCCCCTTTTACCAAGCACTGTTGGAAATCTGATCCATCAGCAGAAAGACAGGAGAGAGAGAGGGAGAGAGGAGGTAAGGGAAGAGGAAAAGTAAAAGAGTAAAGAGGAGCAGGAAGGAAAGAAATGACATGTGGATGAGGATTAGAAGAACAGCAGAGATAAGAAATATGGAGAAAAGAAGAAGGAGGTTTAACTGTTCATAAGAGAGAAGAAACACTAGAACAGAGGTTGAAAAAATTGATTTAGAAGTAAGACAGCACGTAATGAAAGACAGACAAAAGTGTGTGCGACTCTGTGCAATCAAAGATGAACTTCCTGCGGGTTTGTTTACGGATTACAAAGTGATCCACGTGTTGTGTTCACTTGGCTGTGACACGTGGATACTTCCCCTGTCCATCAGGCTCACAAAGACCTGTAGCCAGTTAGTTGTTAAACGTAATTCATGGTGACATCCCAGATTTACTGCAGGCGAACATGAAGAGCTGACTGTGGAAATGTTACAGATGATGATGATGAGACAGATCAGACGGTCCCTAATGATGATGGATAATGCTGTGCAGAATCCATCTCTCTCTCTTCTCGAAAACACAGTCTGAAGGATTGAAGCCTGAGTGGGCTTTAAACTTCAGAAACTCTAAACCAGCAGTTCCCAAGAGTCCCAGCAGGTCCCACACTGACGGCTGTAAATGTAAAATATCTTTTTCAGAATCAGATACAGATGCTGGTTAGATTTGGAAGCAGAGGCAGTTGTTCCTCTTGTCTTTTTCCCATGCAGCACCAATTTCTCAGATTGTTTTATTTAATATTAAAAAGGGGCTGTACTCAAAATAACAAAAATAACAGCGGCCTGGGATTGCCTCCACACAGCTCTCACAGACCGTTCAAAACATGAAATACCTACATTTCTTCACGGCCACATGCACGCGTGGCTGGGCCAGCTATCAAATTAGATTACCACACACACACACACACACACACACACACACACACACACACACACACACACACACACACACACACACACACACACACACACACACACACACACACACACACACACACACACACACACACACACACACACACACACACACACACACACACACACACACACACTTCATTCTCCACTATATCGCCATTACTCCACTAGATCTTTACATAGCACATTTGTTTGTTGCTATATTAATGTTCTGAATATCGAATACAGCCCCTTTAAGTAAAAAAATGTAATGACGGATAAGTCCCCTTGGATTTTTTTACTGATAAAAGCACAGCCTGAAATTAATTTAGAAAAAAGAATATAGATATTTTTGTCTTCTTCCCCCGGTTAAACAGAGACCCTTGGTCTAGTTTACAGATAGCATTTTGATGAGCAATGGAATTATATAATAAATAATAATAACTTTGAAACAATATATTGATATCAGACACAGGATAAGGGTTACTTTTGGCTGTGTCACTAAAAAAGGTGCATTACTGTAGTTATAATCTGTATTGTGTACTCATTTTATCCATGAAAGGTTTAAGATGAAGTATCTACTGTCATGACACATGAGTTTTGTTGGTGTAGCTATCATTCTAATCAAGAGGCAGTGAATACTGTGCATGTATTCAAGTATTCAAGTTACCCGTCTACTGTCTACTTGATCTGGTTATTGCAGGTCATTTCTTGACATCTGAACTTTATGGGCTGGTTCCATATCAAATAAACTACAGTCTGATCACAGAGAGAATTTCCATTGTAAATGGAACTTTTTCCTCATTCCAGTATCTTTAATAAGTCAACCATCCATTTTCTATGCCTGCTTATCAGGGCCATTAGGGGGGATGGAGCCTATCCCAGCATGCATCGGGAAAGAGACAAGTCACACCCTGGACAGGTTGCCAGTGTATTAAACATGTTCAGTACTCTGAGATCTCAATTCTGCATATTTAAATATCTACAGATCTAATATCTTGCTGTAACCAAACACCTTCCTTCTTCACTCTTCTTCTTTCTGCCTCTGACCGGCAAAAAATGTCTTCAGACCGACTCACTCTGGTTGGACTGTATGACACTCTAGTCTGTCTACAGACAGAAAGACAGGGGAGAGTAGAGAGGTAAGACAGCTAATTACAACAATCTATAGCGACCCACTGAACTCCTCCACGGCCCTGCTGACCCAAGATACACAAACATGTTCTCTGAGCTTGTTAGGGGAGTTTGTTTTCATTCTAACACCGGGTTTAAAATGTTTTTTCCCTGTTACATCTGCCTTTGTGTAAAATGTAACCGATGCTTGTTTTTCTAGTATCACAGAGTACGTGTAGGAGGTGCTCATTAATTTAGAAAAACTGTGTATAATTTATACAAGATTCACCATCAAACTGAACAAGGTTGTTACCCTTTGCCTCCGGAGGAGCTGCTGGAGGAGGTGGTTCGACTCCGACTCTCCGCTCCCATGTCTCTCCTCACCATGGTGAGGCGCTCTGTGGACATACTCTTCCTGAACGAGAGGAGACAAAAGTGTTGTTAAGGAGAAACCTGTATGTTTTCACATCTGAAACTTAACGTTACCCTTCCTCCCCTCTATTTTCTAAAGCAGGGGTCGGCAACCTTTTTGATATGAAGTGCCCTTTTCAAAATTTCTTGTTTATTAGTGTGCCATGTTAACATAATTTTTTTTTATGACATCACATCAAATTGTAATATCCAGGGAATCTGTAATAATCAGGACCTTGTAATTATTATTATTATTGTATATTATTATTATGGAAACATGGTTTTAGTATGCAGTCCTGATTGGTGGAAAATGGGCTGACAAAAATATCACTGTCAAAGAGCCTGAAGTGAAAAGTTGTGGAAAAGCCCAGCTTTAATGATGAATGGACTGATAAGCAGGTCCTGTATGCCTCATTTTCAATGAAACGATGCTGTGGCAAAATAATAACATAATACCGCTCCAGCGGTGAGGATGGTTTCTTCAGACAGCTTAAGTTTATAAGAATTTGTCCAAATTTTAAGATTCCCTGCAAACTAAGAAAAATAGACTACAAACCGACAGCTTTTCTTTTAGCTTGTTTTGTAAAAAATAGCTATTTGCAGACTAGAGTAGAGCTGTGTTTGCGTAAAACAGTGCGGTGGACAAGAGTGGACTGAGCAGACAGAGCAGATTGAAATATCGCTTTCTACATGTTGATGACGGTCTACACAGGTGAGTGCACTGATACGTTTTGACTTTTAACTAACGAAGGTTTAATTGTAGCCTCCTTACAGTAACGAGACCAGCGTTAGTTCATCTGCCCCAGCGGCCGTTGGTAATCCTCTTTGTATTGCTCCCAGTCAGAGATATGAGTCAATCAAACTACCGTAAATAACAGGTCGCGCACAGGTGCCGATTTAGGTTTTCCTCCGTGGGTGCTCGACGCGCACACAGTTTAAAAAAAAAAAAGTAGTCAACAATGTTTGCATTTCAGAACCTTAGGAAATGGACAGCGGCCGACACGAACACACACGCCATAAAGTAAGCTAGCTTTCAACTCAGGACAGCGCCACTTCTCACAGATAGGATTGGAGATGAGAAGTTTAATCAGCTTTGTGGGAAATTATAAATCAATGCCACCGACATAACCAATCACACTATGACAGACGCTCAGTATTTTTCGTGGGTGCTCAAGCTCCGGAGCACCCACGGTATCGGCACCTATGAGGTCGGCAACTGTGAACTTTGGAATTTGGCATGCGGATGAGAAAGTGCTTCAGCATTTCAACCATGATTTCAACACATCAATAACTCTCTTGCACAAATATTGCCAGCGTGCCATTGGTTAAGGTCCCGCGTGCCCATGGTGGCACGCGTGCCTAAGGTTGCCGACCCCTGTTCTAAAGTAACTGCTTAAAAAAAAAAATCCCTAGTTGATTTCCCTGGTTTTCTATACCTCTTAATGGACTGTAGCACCTCCTTCTTAGGAGAGGAAGGGGAGGAGAGGAGGCGTTTCTGTTGAACGTAGCCATTACTCAGAGGTCTGGAGGGAAGAGCCTGCAGGAGCTGACGCACTGAAAGATGACAAATTATTATTAGCTTCAGCATAGGAGGAGTTGACAGATGTTAATAATAAATCTAAAATCTAAGACTGTCACTTTGTACAGTTTGTGAGGTAATGTTGTCCCTGTACTCTTTGACAGTATGTGCACAATTTGCTGCGAAAATAAATGTAGGGTTGGGTATCGTTTGGATTTTTACGATTCCGAACCGGTACTTTTGAAACGATGCATATTCTTGAAAAGCTGAAAAACTACATCAAAGAAAGACTCTTTTTACAGATGCGGTAGCCGTAATATGCTTTTACGTTCGTTTTGGTGAGCCCAGAGGGGAAATATGGCATTTTAAAAGTAGCCTACATTTACGGTAGCTAGCTAACGGTAGACTACAGAGAAAGGGTGATATTTTTACGTCCATTTCGGAGCGACAGAGGGAAAATATTTCAGTCGGCACATTAAGTGGAACCAAAATGAGGAACCGAAATTTGCGTTCTAATCCGGTCCGATTCCTACCCGTTGCATAGTAGAACCAGGTTTCGGTACCCAACCCTACTGGTGAACGCCAAACTAATTAGGAAAGGCTGCAGGACTTGGGCTCTCTTTTCTCCAGTTACCTTTCTTACCCTTGCTAGGTGTTGCTGAAGCTGAGGTAGCCAGAGATCTCCTCCCAGCAGCATGGACGCCTCCAGGTTGCATCCCCAGGCTCTGCTCCTCACAGCAACCCAGACGGCGCAGGGCATCAGCCAGGGCTGCCTTCAACAGCTGGATCTCATCCTCCTGCAGCTGCAGCTTCTGCTCCAGGTGGGAAACCCGGTCCTCCATGTCCATGTTACTGCCAGCCGACACCGTGTCATCTGGACAGGAGGACAGAAGATTTTAGTTTAGATTCGAGTTACTGCGACTTATAGGCAGGTCACACGAGTTACCTTTTGATATGATAGGTTACCTCTGTTCATTATGACCGCAGACAGGGTCTTAGGTTAAACCAAATTATAACTATAAATAATAAATATATTAAAAACATTAAAAGACAAGAATAAAATTGATAGTGCCGTATAAGAATAAAAGTTACAGTGCAGTATAAGAAATTAAAGTTAATAAAATAGATTATTTAAAGAAAAGCAACATCAAAAAGATAGGTCTTTAGCTTAGATTTAAAAGAACTGAGAGTTGCAGCGGACCTACAGGTTTCTGGGAGTTTGTTCCAGATATGTGGAGCATAAAAACTGAACGCTGCTTCCCCCTGTTTAGTTCTGACTCTGGGGACAACAAGTAGACCTGTCCCAGACCACCTGAGAGGTCTGGGTGGGTCATAATGTAGTAGCAGATCAGAAATGTATTTTGGCCCTAAACCTTTTTACTGATTTATAAACCAGTAAAAGTATTTTGAAATCAATTCTTTGAGGCACTGGAAGCCAGTGTAGAGACTTCAGTACTGGAGTGATGTGATCCACTTTCTTGGTTTTAGTGAGGACTCGAGCAGCAGCGTTTTGAATCAGCTGCAGCTGTCTGATTGATTTTTTAGGGAGACGTGCAGTGCTGAAAGAAAACAGCAATGAGCACTCTACAAATGGCTACAAATTGAAGATTAACAGCTTAACCGCATGTATGTGTGAGAGAGAAGACATTATGAAGTTGTTGGTGTGCATCAGAGGGAGGGTTAGAAAGTAAGAGAGGAGAGAATTAAAGTATAAGAACCATGAGTAACTGCTGCCTGGTTATTTGAACATTCGAGAACATTCATTTGGATTTAAACACAAGCAGCTGCTTTATGGTTAAGGTTAGGGATATCTGCTACCGCTGCTGCTGCTTTGTGAATCAATGGTTTAGAGTTTCTCAGGGAGATAAAAGCTTACAGAAAACTTGACTGGTTTTAATAATTCAGACTCCGGGTGTGAGTGTGAGTCAGAGTGTAGGAGAAGGAAAACAACACCAGATACGAGGTTGTGTGGTTGTTTCGAATGGACAGCATGGGCGAGAAGAAATTGAAAGAAAGGGATGGAGACAGAGTTGGCACCAGAGAAGCTTTGTCCTCTTCAATACATCCTCATGCATTAAGATTTAAAAAGGTGCCCCGTTTGCCCAGTTGTGCTATAGGAAAATGTTTTGACTGGCAGGTTCCCATTGTGTTTGTATTGTTTATATCATCTTGTGTGCATTCCCATTCCTGCCAACTGCCGAGGACAGTAATGTAAATGTGAGAAGAAAAAAAGAAGACTGCTATCTGATGATGGATGTAAATATGCAGCTGTCAAAATATTCAAAAATATTTGTTTTTGCAAATGTTTT